>NW_008481817.1:318207-463502 GCF_000365165.1 Cladophialophora carrionii CBS 160.54 | reverse complement strand
TCAAGCAAGCACTCTCAAGCAAGCACTCTCAAGCAAGCACTCTCAAGCAAGCACTCTCAAGCAAGCACTCTCAAGCAAGCACTCTCAAGCAAGCAGCACTCTATCAAACCCCAAGGCATTCGCTCAAAGACAAGTACAGCACAGAAGTACAGTACAGAGGTACAGAGGTAAACCTCTTGATCCCGAACGGGATCGGTTTCCTCCTCCTTCTCGATACATTCATAGAAGTGCAAACAAACAGACGGACAGACGGACATGACTTTTAGAATCCCGAAATTCATCAGTAGAGGGGCCAAGTTCGTTAGTAGCCCATTTCTGTTCCTGTTGTCGTTTCGATCGCGAGTTCCCCGTTCCCACGCCGTTCCGATATCCAGTTGAATTCCATTTCCGGTTCGATCCCATGTTCAATTCGATTCCGTGTTCAATTTGACTCCATTTCCATTCCATTTCCAGTTCAATTCCATCCCAATGTCGCGTTCAATTCCATTCCGGTTGAATTCTATTCCAGTCCAATTCCAATCCCATCGCAAATCTGATCTCATCCAGGTCCAATCCCTTTCCCTTCCCTTTCCATTCCAAATCAAATCCAATCCAATGCCGATCGTGAGACCTGGAGTCAATCAAACTTCCATAATCCATATCCGTTTCTCAAATCCCGGCGATAAGCCCAGCATGGCGTCCTCGACATTTTGTTCCGGCTCTGGTTAGTCCCAGTCGTCCAATTGACCCAACCGTCCTATCATCTCTATTGTTGCGGATGCATTCCTCAATGTGTATGCCCCAGGAGATCTCGCTGGCACGACACCACTTCTCCCTTCATTCCTATAGAGCTGCATCCCTATAAAATCCATCTATCTTTGCTCCCCGAGGAGAACAGTTGACCCAGTACCGCACGGCGTCACTCTGGGGGTGGTGTCCAAGGACGGAGCCGGATCGGTTTCGGTAGCAAGGTGCGCATAGATGTTGTTGGGATCCGTAAGTCTGCCCAGGTGGGAGGCATCAACGGGTGGATCGTTCTTGGGCTTATGCTTCCTTCGCCAGCACCTCGCATCGGGAGTTGAGGAGAGGGCGTAGAGTCTGGCGGCCTGGATTGGTATTGCCGTTGAGCCTCCGGTCGAACGAGAGCCTCTTTCTCGATACCATTTCTACTGCCAGGGCGTGACTGGGGAGTTAGATCCGCGCTGGCTTTGGGCGCATGTGCGGATGCGTGGACGGGCTCCGGACGTTGCCACATAGGCGTAACGTGCTGGGGAACAGACACCGGGTGCTCGTGCGGCTGGTCTGGCTTGCCCGCGGGACTGCTCAACGGGGAAGGGGCAGGCGTGGCATATGATGGGATGATTTCAATTGTCGCCGTCACCTTTTGTGTGTGGTTTTGGAGATAGGGCCGCTTCGCGTTGGACAGGGTCGGAGTAGCCGGCTCGAGATCGGTATGTCCTCGTTTCCTTGACGGATTTGATGTCTGGGTCCGAGAGAAGGCAGAGTCTTCGCAGATCAGGTTGATACCCGCGTCTCGAATGGCTGGTGACTCGTAACGAGAGCCCTGCCCCGCGACCAGGAGACCATCCATCACATTCTCAGGGTCCCTGTTCGGGGGCCTGTTCTCTTCCACGGCGGAGTTGTTCGTCGCTGGCAGATGCCGTTTGGTTCCGGCAGTGGAAGGAGTGCTAAGGGTCTGTATGGATTTCGGATCCGCCTGAGACTGCTTGCGCAGCTCTTCAAGTTTCTTGCGCAGGGTGGACGCCTCCTTCTGTGCCTTTTTGGCTTGTTCAAGTTCAGTGCGCAGATGTGATGCGGCGTTCTGTGCTTCTCTGGCTTCGCTTTGTGCAGTGGCCATCTTGAACGCGTGATCAGCATCTTGGCGGCGAATCTGGCCTTCGTATCGCTTGCACCGCTCTTGAAGTGTTTTCTCCAGACGAGACGCCTTGCGTAGTGCTGCTTCTGTCTCTTTCTGCGCAGCTGTCAGCGTCGAATGATGGTCTGCATCTTTTGTGCAGATCTCCCTCTCGTGCTGCACCATCACGTCTTCAAGCTTCTGCCCCAGTTGATCCAGATCAAGTTTGAGAGTACTGATTTCTTTCGCGTGCCTTGCAGACATTGATTCCCGGGCGGCCTCGTACTCGGTCTTATCTTTGTGGCGTAAGAGGCTCTCGTTCGCGAGACTTGATTCTAATTCCTGAATCTGAAGCGTCAGGTCTGTTTCGTGACTGGCGTCCCTTTCGGACCCTGCAGCCTGGTCTCGCAAGGCCGTGAGCTCGAGGTTTGCTTTGTGGTGCGAGACTCTTTCACGTCCATATTGTGCATGTGCCTCTGCAAGCATCGCTCGGACGTGTGTGCATTCCTTGTCCTTCTCCAGCTTCTCCCGCTGTGCGGTGTTCGCCCTGTCTGTCTGAAGTCGCAATTGGAGCTTCAAAGCGCGATTTTCTGCTTCCAAGTTCGCCACTGTGCCTTGCTCTGCCTCCAAACTTGCCACAACCTTGCCATGCGCTGCTTCCCGGTTTGCCACAACTTTGGAATGCTCTGCTTCCAAGTTCGCCACAACTTTGCCATGCGCCGCTTCCAAGTCCTTCGCAGCTTTGCCATGCTCTGCCTCCAAGCCCGCGACAGCTTTGCCATGCGCTGCTTCCCGGTTCGCCACAACTGTGCCATGCGCTGCTTCCAGACTCGCCACAGCATGTTCATGTACTGCTTCCAAGTCCTTCATAGCTTTACCATGCGCTCCCTCCAAGTCCTTCATAGCTTTGTCATGCGCTGCCTCCAAGTTCGCCACAACTTTTCCGTGCTCTGCTCGCAGGATTTTCTTGTCCTCGATCCTGGCTTGCACTTCTGCTCCTAATGACAAGTTTTTCGCCCTGAGTTCCATGTTAGCGCAGGCCAGGTCCTCATTTTCTTGCTGGACGCTCCGTATCCTTTGCGCCTGCGCCTGAAGTTCCTTCCGTGTGGCATCAAGGTCTGTCAGCAGCCTCCTGACAGACTCGGCAAGGTTGTCCCGCTCCTTCACTACGGAGTGCCTGGCTTCTTTCTCAGACTGGAGCTCGTCCCCGAGTCGGGCCTCCGTGTGCTTGGCCTCTTGCACCAATTTCTCTTTGTGCCGTAGCTGCTCCTGAACCTCACTGAATTGAGTCTCACGACTCGCCATCCTGGCTCTCTCGCGCTGCATCTCCTCGTTGACTGACATTTCCATGGCGCGTCGGCATTCCTCTTCAAGCTTCAGCCCGTCCCTGAGGATTTCCACCGCTTCTTCTAGCCGGTTGACCTCCAGCGCCAAGTTCTGGGAGTCCTCCCACAGCTTGCAGTTCAAGTGTGCATATTGCTCGGCGCGGTCGTGGAGCTGATCATAACGCTTTTTCACAAGAATCGCAACTGCTTCAGGGGGCATCGATTCTAGATGTGTTTTTGAGTCCCGAGGATCTTCCGCCCAGTCGAGCTTCGATTTGAGCCCCTGGACGACGGTGTGAATTTGCATTGCCACCAGCTCCAACTCCTGTGCGCGACGCGATAGGTCTCCCTCGTGGGTGGCGAGCTCATCAATGGAGATGGACGGTACGGCTCTGATATGCCGTAGGGCTGACAAGACCGTGTGCAAGGGTGGTAAAACCTGCTGGAACACAACCTCGCGCACTCCACCCACATCTATAGCCCAGTGCAATTGATCCGACACATCCTGGAGGAATGTCCGCACCACAGGAAGCGCAGCCTCCGGCGCACCAACCCAGCGGAAACTAAACGGGCTTATTGGCGCCGTGGCTTCCTTGGAGGCCGGCTCCGATTCCATGATCAAAGGATGAATTTGTCTCCAGACGCGGGATGGCTGATACTAAGCAGCGAAAGCGAAGAGGTGGTAAGCATTTTAGGTGTATCTGATTTGATATCCGTCATGGCCAAATGGACGTTTTGACATCGAGTGAACGAAGAGCCGGGTCTAAAGGCTAGATGATTCGGCCTGATGGTCGTGAGCGGCGGAGAGGCAGACGCCCTGGTGTTTGATCCGACTGTGTTCGCAACGACTGAGGTAGCATCAGTCGGGTGTATGCCTCTCTTCATCCGCCTTTCGGCAATGTCATGGCTTCCCGAGTGCGCGTTTCAGGAAGAGACAAGAAATCACTGTCTTGTCAAAGAGGGATTTTCTGCTCCGAGCCAGGCTCAAGCCCGCTGCGGCTGCCACTGTCTTCTCAACACCTGGAAGCGAGAATGCGAAGACCGCACGGCTGGGACAAACAGCGGTCTACAGCCTAAAGAATGGTTGGATTGAAGGGTTGGTGAGGGCGCCACCAAAACGCGGGGTTTGAGTCTTGTATGTCATGAAGATGCCATGCGCAGCGACGTGGCTGCCCGAGCCAATGACAGGCAGCGAAGCCAACGGATCTGGGCTCTCCTGCTGCAATCGGTCCAATCGTGGTGGGATTTATATTCCCCTCGGATCTTCTCGATCGGAATCGATTCGCAGGCAAAAGAAGCCCATACGACTTGCGCGATGTGTTGTTGCGGCTAGTGTTGTTTCGACTGTCAAGATTGAAAAGCACATGTTGGTGGGCATTGGGTTCGTCCTTCTGGTGGGGTAGAGTGGGTTGATGTGGGGACGAGTCTCGCGGGTCGCTCCCTACCGGAAAGTCGTTATTGGACAATGGGTACATGAGAGCAAGTGTGATTGGTGCGATACTTATCTAAGGTAGCTCCAGATGGGGCTTAAGAGAAGCGAGAGGTAATTACGAAGCACACAGTAATTGCTGCACTGCCATTGGGCCATCCGAGATCACGGGCTTTTCGCTAGACCTTCTCTTGTTAGAACAGTACTGGGTATACGGGATACGAGTACTCAGTACCCCCAGTAGAGCCTCAGAGCCTACACAGAACGTGCAGCAGCCTCGTTGAGTGCTGTAGTAACTGTGGTTGTGGTGGTGGTGAGTACTTTTTCCCCCGAGCAAGTCTGCTCCGTCTGGCTGACCCTATCTGTCTTGAGTTCCAGGCTGCCACTGGTACTGCATAGCGGTCACAATGGCCGACCTGCCTCCCCTCTCGACGACCGACACGCGCGCTTCCCTCGCCTCCATGCACGAAATCGACCCCTCGCCCGTCGACGAGGAAGACCCGTCTACCTCGTCGTCAGATCCCACCAACGCCACGGGCCCGTCCTCCACGACGGACCCGTCGTCAGCCCCCTACCACGGCACAACAAACATCCTGGGCCTGACGCCCACGCGAACCCTCCACCTCCTCACCTCGGTGCAGAAATATTCCGTTGCCCCCTTGGGAATCTACCTCGCGATGCACTACACCAACACGGCGCTGCTCCCGCTCGTCACCCCCTCCGTGCGCGCGGCGGACAAGTACCTCCTCCTCACACGGCCGTTCTACCAAACCCCGCCTCTCGAACCCCTGCTGATCTTCCTCCCCGTGCTCACGCACGTCGTCTCGGGCGTGGCCCTGCGCGTCTACCGCCGCCGGATCACCGCCCGCCGCCACGGCGCCGAGACGCGCAAGCAACGCCGCGAAATCGCCTGGCCGAAACTCAGCCTCACCTCCCTGGCCGGGTATTCGCTGTACCCGATGTTCGTGCTGCACGTGCTGAGCATGCGTGTGACGCCGCGGCGCGTGGACGGCAGTTCCGCGTCCGTGGGCCTGCGGTACTTTGCGCACGGCATCTCGGCGCATCCGGGCCTCGGCCTCGCGGCGCATGCGGTGTTGATCTGTACGGCGAGTTACCATTTCGTGAGCGGGGCGGCGAGGTTCATGAGGCTGAGCAGTGAGTATGTCGTCGGGGGTGGAGAGGATGGGCGGGTCAAGAGGAAATGGCGGGGGAGGATCATCAATGGCGTTGCGGCGCTGATGGCCGGCATTTGGATCGCAGGAGGACTGGGCGTCGTGGGTACGAGTGGACCGGGCGTTGGCTGGGAGGCCAGTCACTGGAACGCCATATATAAAGAGGTGCCGCTTGTGGGGAGGTTGTTCTAAGACTCGGATTTCTCGGACAACGCAACATGCTGAGTGATGTGAGAGAGTTGTGCGTGGGAAGAGGCAATGGACCGAGTTTCGAGCGTTATGTAAAGATTTCATCCACGGGAGCATTGCATTAACTAGGTGGAAATGGTGGTGGACGAGACCAACTTGTCTCCTCTCCTCAGGGATATGAAATAACTGGCCGAAAAGTCAATAGATCTGGGGCTTTTTGCACTGCCCCTTCGATCGAATGACTGCACAATCTTTCCCGTTGCCACATTGAGGGATAACGACCATTGTACCCGGGAGTTTCCAGTCTTAGGGAACCATTACTCAACCCATTTCCTCTTGCACAACATCTCCGCATCACGGAACAGTGATTGATCGTCTTCTCAATACAAATTATGAAACGCCACGTTCGCGAATACAGTGGTTCTAGTGGGCGTCGAGCATGTGATTCCGGTGCTGTTTGATCGCGCCAAACTACTCGGACAACATGGGCTGCCAGATGCCCCAGGTTGTCTTGAATGGTGACTGAATAGCCCTGACAACGTCATCAACAAGTTAGTATCCTGTGCTGGCTAGACACGATACTCGATAGAACTCTACTTACGCGTCCAAACGTTGAATCGGCAGGCCGAAAGCCAAAGGGCTCGATCCGTCCCCCTTCCCATCAGCCGACGTCTCGTGAACTGGATTGATAATGTGAAAATGGACGTATTGTAGGCATTTCAGACGATACTCCCTCAACACCAGCCGGTCAATGATGGCCTGTGCTTTGTCCCGAGACGTCACTGCTAGTTCAAGTTTCCAGATCGTGTTGGGTATGCAGTCGACGAAGGCGGTCTCGATATCAGGCCACATTAGGCGAACCTCTTTCATGTTTGTGGTCCCTAGAAGGAATGCCGACAGGTATTCAACGAACGCCGAAGTGGGATTTGTGGTCGAGGAGATCGTAAGCGAACGGAGGCTCTCCCCGTGGACTTCATAAAGTGCTTTCATAGTCTTCCGGTTCAGAAAGACGTCCCCACTTATCCCTGAGTCCATAAGTTGGACGAGAGTCAGACGTTTCAGCGGTCTCAGACGTTCGAATGTCTGATGATTGACGGACTGGATAATCTTGGTCTGGCTACCATGTCGTTGCAGCATTTGCAGGCCCGGAGGCGGACCCACGACCATCAGCTCCTCAAGGTTCGTCACCTTGCTGAGCACATCTGCTGTCCTTATCGGACTGGTCTCAGAAAATCCAGTCACCTGAAGCGACTTGAGCTCCGTGAAAGACCCGAGGCAGCCAATATGGCACTGCTCGACGTCAAGTCTCAACGAAAGGAGTCTAGGATAATGCTCGGCTGTCCAGTTGAGCAAATGTGTCATGACGATGCTTGAAGGTATACTCGTTTGAAGACCGGCAGGCCTTAGCAGCCGCAGGTGTGAGATGCAAGGCAGTTCTGAGAGGGCAAAAGTGATCTGTTTGATTTCCAAGAGATATGGATGCCGATGGATTAGCACTGGGTCGCCACTGGATATCTCGTCAAGGTACCCTTGCATGATCTCAGGTCGAATCTCTTCCAGGCGCAGCCGAAGATTGTTTATGCTTCGCAGGACGCTGTCCGGCCACCGCTCCACAAACTTGATGAGATCGTATTGAGAGTCGCAGTGGAGCGGCCTCTGGTAGAAAGATTCTCTTGCTTCGCCGTACACCTGCTTGTGCACGCACAGAAGGTTCAGATGGTCACGGTAGGGAAGCCGGAGCATCAAATCGTAGAGATTGCGGCGGACCTCGAGGGGCAGATCAAAAAACCGACTTCCGGTAGAGGCTCCGTCCGTACCGCTTCGTGGGTCGGCCATCTGTTTAGCGTAAGTCTGAGTTGACGAAGCTAAAGTAATTCACTTACTGCTTCCCACGAGGGCAGACGCGCTGAGGGCATCGCTTCCGACGGCAGACGAGCCCGCCTGTTCTTGGAAGACATGCGATGATCTGCGTGGCTGGCTGGGTAGAGTGTCAGAATATTGCGGGGCGGTGGTGTCGTGCCGACGATGATGCCTAGGTATGGCGCCCAGGTAGATGGCCCTAGGCACGGGTTTGAGTAGATACGTCAGGGTTCGGCCGATGAGGTATCGAAAAGAGCTTACGCATAGTGAGATGATAAGGCCTTGTTTTCAGCATCTGCAACATATCGTGCTTCCATGTACGCCACAAGCAGAAGAAAGAGATGCGGGTGATCTCAGTGCCGGGAAACGTCCTCATATGATAGCGTAGCTCTGTTTACAGACCAAATCCTCATCAGGATCTCGGTCCGGTGGCCTCTGCGATATTGTCGAAGTCGATATTACGCGAAAGATGGTGTGCTGGGGTGGTTCAAGGAGCATCAAAAGTCCCTTTCGCACATGACATACCCTAGCGGTGAGATAACATTCTCCAGGCTGAAGGCGGAAAATCTGGAATTGAGATGCAAGAAAGGACCCAGAGCTGAGGCAGTTGACGGGCTGCAGTAAAAGTGGCTGCCACATGGCTTTCAAGGATGGGATATGAAATTACAGGAGCGAACCGAAATGCAAGGGGAAGCTGGATGGCACACAACCAGATAGGTGGACAACGCGAGTCTCATCTTAACATCCAGCTGTTACTTGAGGTGACCGAAGCACTCGGTAACTGGGGTCTTCAAGCAATCGGTCCGACAAGCTAACAAAGCATGGATATGGAGCAATGAAGTGGGTGCTCCTGGACTCGTACCTATTGATTGGGCGACGTGGACCTGTCGAACCGAAATCTTGGGTCCTCATATCTCGGAGATCATCATGGATATGAAGCTTCTACCGCCACGCATCCCTTGCCGAATATGACAATCCACTTCGCGCGGCTGCGAGGGACAAGGCCCAGGATCGGGTGGCGAAGCTGGTGGCCAGGGGACAGATGCCACTCGATGCGTCAACCACGTGGGAACAAAGTGCAGATCCGGAATGTTTTCTTCATTCTTGCACGGCATTTATGGCCTCATGTCCAAAGTTAGGGCATCATCGAGCTCGTTCCGAGACATTTTAAGATACTGGACGACTGATCATTGGACGAAAAGTTGGCGCCGTGATAGACCAGAGGACCATGACTGCCAAAATATTTTCCTCATGTGGGTTCCTGGAGCGGTGTCTGTCTGCAGTATGGTCACTCCGGCTGGGTTGATGCAAAGATGATTCTCAAGGGAGGCTCAACCAGTGGGTCTTCTGGCAGATGCAAGATGCGGGTGGATCGCCACGTGGTAATGGAAGAGAAGACACAAGATAGCCAAGGAGGCACGCATCCCGATGAGGCCAAGGAAAAGCCAGACGATCGAGCACATGGACCAATCGGCACAATTAGAAGCAGGAGTCCACCGACCTTCGCGAGCCCAGATCTGGGATATCATGAGGACCTCCACCACCGAGGCGAGCTGCGGAGAGAGATTTTTCCTTCCCTCTACAGAAAGAGTCGTACGGGAATACAGCAGGCTGGTGCATTGTCCAGACAAGGAAGTCCCCGATCCCGACAAGCGTGAGTTGCCAATAAGACTCGAGTTGACGGGCGTTCAGCTGGGTATCCAGGAACATTGGGTGTGCGGAGAAGGATGGAAACGAGTTCGACTGGAGGACTCCATTCGGGTTCTCAAGGGCGTCATGAACTCGGTCTGAAAGTGGCGTGATTTCGGGGACGCGCGAGAAAGCAATCTGACGAGGAGAGCGAGAAGAGGAAGGTGAAGGTGAAGGTGAAGGTGAAGTGAGGGTGAAGAGTTGGGGATCGCTTGCATTTCGAGACCCCAGCCGATGACAAAGATGCGTGTCATTTGCAATTGAGATCCAGCCGCGATCCAGCCTCGTCTGGCCTCGTCCATGCAGACGCCGCAGAGACATCAGACCACCTCGTTAAGGGGGTGTCGACTTCGCGATCAGGCTGCGTGCACATGATGGGTTGCCATGTGGCCGCCATGTTCCTGAAAGCTGACGGTGCAGACCGTAGGCCAAAGCACCATCATTTTACGACCTCTAAGCGATGAGTGTCACACGCGGTCTCAGACATCTGCTTTGAGCTGCTCCGGGGATGCAGCCCACGTCCACCATCTTACACACAGTGTGACGGGACAGTGAACTCGATTTGGGTTCGTGGTTGAGGTGTTCAGGACTGCAAACCCACGCGACGAATCTGGCCCGGCAGGTGTGCAGACCCGATAGAGGCCGAGGATGAGAGGAGACGACAGGAAAGGTCATATTGCCGTGTGTCGTGTCACCGGCTGCGTAAGCGAGATCAATCCAGCACGCTCGTTGCATCTGGATCACGACCACGTGGGTTGCCGGACTAATACATTGCGTTCATGCTGAACCGAACAACCTCATCCTGTTATCCAGGTGGCAGCCACATGCACCATGAACAAATTCTCATTCCATCCAGCCCCTGCCTTCACCTTACATGAAGAAGCCGCTTGCGCTAATACACACGTGGGAAAATGCTTTTTACGGCCTTCCGCCAAAATTGTCCGAACCGTCCAGATTACACCCTCAGCAACTTCGCGGCATAGCTTGTGATGGTATCAATCTGAGGGAAACTCATTTCCTCCAACTTCTGCGCGTAGGGTGTCGGCACTTCGGCTCCTGTCACGCGCACTGGTGGTGCCTGTAGGTAGTCGAAGCCGTATTCGACTGCGAGGGCCAGAATCTCGGCACCGACGCCAAAAGCCGGGAAGCCTGACTCTACCGCCATGAGAGCACCAGTCTTCTTGACTGATTTTATGATGGCCTCCACATCCATGGGCTTGATTGAGCGCAGGTTGATGACCTCAGCCTCGACGCCATAGTTCTTCTTCAGTTGTTCCGCAGCCTCCAGTGACTGGCCCACGCAACGTGAGAGTGTGACGATGGTCAAGTCTTTGCCTGGTCGTTCGATCTTCGCTTTGCCGAAGGGGAGGACGAAGTCGCTCTTCTGTGCTTCTGCGCTCATCGGGAACGCCTGACCGTACAGGAGCCTACGCGGGTTAGCATGGTTCCTGCTCGACGCGTCGTCTTGACTTACTCATTCTCCAGGACAACGACAGGGTTTGGATCGCGGATAGCTGCCTTCAGCAGACCCTTCGCATCCTCTGCGCTCCAAGGTGCAACGACCTTTAGGCCAGGAATACTGCCATACCACGCCGAATAGTCTTGTGAGTGTTGAGCTGCCACACCGGCCGCGAAACCGTTGGGGCCTCGGAAAACGATCGGACAAGGCTGGATACCGCCAGACATGTAATGGGTCTTCGCGGCGGAGTTGATGATCTGATCAATTGCTTGCATGGCGAAGTTGAATGTCATAAACTCGCAGACAGGATGTAGACCGGCCAATGCTGCACCAACGGCAAGACCGCAGAAGCCCGATTCAGTGCTGATATCTCGTTAGCATCGAACACGAACTCAGGCGGAGAGAGCAGCAGATTCTCTCTCGCAGCCTCGCTGTCGCAGGGCTCGTGAGAAACTCACATTGGAGTATCAATGACTCGCTTGGGTCCGAATCGATCCAAGAGGCCCTTGGTGACCTTGTACGCGCCTGTTGAGAATCTTCAGCGTCGACGTTAACCTGCGAATGGAAACATCTTTACCATTGTATTGAGCCACTTCTTCACCTAGTATGAAAACCTTCTCGTCTTGCTCAAGCTCTTCGGCCAAAGCTTCGTTGAGCGCATCACGGACTGTTACTGTCTGCTGCGCCTCTGAGGCATAACCTCTGAACGATGCAGGTAGAGAAGATAAGGGCGCAAAATTACGGATCGACGGTCGTATCGAGGAAGAAAGTGCAGGTCGCTGGGAAACCAGCCGGGAGGCCGCCCTGAGGACTGATCTGGACGCGGACATCGTGAGAAGGGGAAAACGGAGCCGATGAGGTAGCTTGTAGCAACACGAATGTGCTTGGCCCCGGTCAGAAAGAGTGGCTTGAGTTGACCGTGAGGAGTAGGCCCAAAAAGTGATGTAGATTCGACTTGGAATGAATTATTTAGGTAGAATTGGGATGCGGACTTTCAACACGGACTCAGGAGCTTCGGCGATGCGTGGATTGGGGTCCCAACAACGGAAACTGGCATCGATCCACGAGAGTCTGTCAGCCACGCTTAATTAATCCGTCCTCCTTGGCAATTTTGCTTCTCTCCTCTACCTAGTACTTTAGCTCCCGCTCAGACTGGCACTGCGAATCACCCGCGTCATTCCTGAGATCTTCTGCTTGCTCTGTGATAACATGATTGCAGTACTCGGGGGTGTGCAAGGTTTTATTCAGCTTCTGAGGACTCATACTACTCGATGTGCCAATAGCCACTGCGAACCTCAATGCCGCTGGAGAGCAATGGCGCCGGGGACGACTGGCCATAGAACTGGGCTATCAGAGGTTGAGCTTTTGGCCGTCTTTCTGGTAGCACGACAGCTGCGTCTCGGGCAGGAAATATACCGTCGTTCGTGCAACAATTCTGCTAATCAGTCCACGTCTGTGTTGAGCGCGTGACCCTGAGGGTAACCATCACGGGTTCTCAAATATCAAAGTCGAGAGCCTGGCTATCTCGTAACGCTGTTATTCTTCTACCATGATCTCCTTGAATATGATATTGTCCATGATTGGCAAGGTCTGCAGCTGGTGCAGGATGATAATGGACTGTGTAGCCCGTCCCGCACCACAATGGATCGTTGCGCTCATACTGTTCAATGGCCGCTGTTGGAGTTTCAGGCTTGCAATACCCCCTACTTGAGGCGCAGTTCAGGATCGTGATTGTCAAGGAGCGAAGGTCTGAGCCCAGGTTCGACTACAATGTACTCGTACTTGCGTCAAACTTGATCGACTCTAGATTAGATCCATCATGGACTGTATCACTATGGTCAACTCCAGATAGAGAATGAGCTAACATGGCGCAAGACCACCTTATGTAAGCGATAGGGTGGAGCGAAGTCGCCAAAGTTGCCGCGGGAGACCAACGACCGTGACTCCAAGAGGCTGTCTGAGTGCGAGTGCTTCTCCACAAGCATCGCCATAGTCAACAGACATCCAGAATGCTTCCCTTGGTGAAGCTGAGCGTGGTCCTGCTGGCGGTGCCCGCGCTCTCCAAGCAACCATCAGCGCCCGAGCCATTTGCCGCTCCGTTGCGAGAATTGGAATTCGGACAGCTCAATTTCCTACACACAACAGACACACATGGATGGCACGCCGGTCACCTCCTAGAACCGTCTTTCGGGGCCGACTGGGGCGATTACGTTGACTTTGCTTCTCGATTAAGAGAGACGCTCGAGGCGCAGGGGAAAGACCTGCTGATCGTCGACACTGGCGATCGTGTCGAGGGCAATGGCCTGTACGACGCATCGGAGCCCAAGGGCCTCTTCACCTTTGACATCTTCCGGGAACAGCACATGGACATCATTTGCTCTGGGAACCATGAGCTGTACAAGCAGAATTCGTCCGAGAATGAATATCTGATCACAGTCCCCGCGTACACGGGCAGCTATCTGGCATCGAATCTCGACATTCGGGATCCGACCACGGGCGAGCTGGTGCCACTAGCTCCCAGGGCGAAAAAATTCGTCACCAAAAACCAAGGTATCCGCATCATGGCCTTCGGCTTTCTCTACAATTTTGATCGGAACGCCAACAACACCGTGGTCCAGCGCGTGGAGCACGCGATCCAGGAACCGTGGTTTCAGGCCGCGATCCGCGACCGCGAAGTCGACCTCTTTGTCGTGATCGGCCATTCCGCCGTGCGCTCGGCAGAATTCGACATGATCTTCAGGGCCATCCGCGCCGCGCAGCCGGATACGCCCATCCAATTCTTCGGCGGGCACTACCACATCCGGGACTACCGCAAGTTTGACAGCAAATCGTACGGACTGGCGAGTGGGCGCTTCATGGAGACGCTTGGGTTTCAGTCCATCAGCGGGCTGTCAACGAACACCAGCAGCCCAGCGCCGACTCCGACCTTCTTCAGGAGGTACATCGACAACAACCTCTACTCACTCTATCACCATTCGGGCCACAACGCATCGACGTTCCACTCCAACCGCGGCCGCAACATCACACAAGCGATATCGGAAGCGCGCGCGGCGCTGGACTTGGACCAGACCTTCGGCTGCGCGCCACGTGATCTGTGGATGGCCCGGGCACCCTACCCCAGCAAAGACAGCATCTTTTCCTGGTTAGAAGAGGATGTCTTTCCCGGCATCGTCAACGACACAACCCGCAGTGATCGACCGAGACTGGTCATTTCGAACACGGGAGCCATTCGCTTCGACATCTTCCAGGGCGCCTTCACCAAGGACTCCACGTACATCGTGTGCCCGTTCACGAGCGGATTCCACTACCTCAAGGACGTGCCGTACGAGAAGGCCAAGCATCTGATCAACATCCTCAACCGCGGAGGCGAGATCTTTGAGAACGTCGACCCGTCGTACGCCATGTGGAAACTGGGTCCTCCGGAACAGATGGGCGTGACAGAAGATGTGATTGCCACTCCGCCACACGACGTTCCTTCGTCTCAGATTGCCATGGCCAGCGACGTTCGCTTGACGCCGGGGTACACCACGCACGATGACGCAGGTGACGACGGCGACGATACGATCCACTCGCCGATTTCGTTCTATCGGGTGCCGAACTGTATCCAATCCACGATCAATCCGAGCCAGGTCGCTCTTGATGGTGAAGATGTTGTCGTGGACGTGGTCTTCAACGAGTTTATCCAGCCTTGGGTCTTGCTGGCCTTGAGATTCCTCGGTCTGGACTACGCGGATGAGGATGTCGACAAATATATGCCTGAAGAGAACCTGACGACCCTGATAGCGAAGTGGGTGAGTGAGAATTGGACGGACAACTGCAAGGATTGAGCTGGTCCGTCCAGGTGTACCTACTAGGGATGGAATATGTCACAGAATGTACTATACCGTATTGTGAAGCGCGCAGCACATGATAGATTATATGGTGCTAAGCGTCGCCTTCTTCCCTCTCACATTGTTTCCGCTGCGTCAAACATTGAAGAATATTCGGCCATGGAAAGGCACATCTGCCACCAATAACAGGATACTAATCACCGGGTTCCGCCCTTCAGCCGCCAGTCCCGCGCTGGGGCCTTGCACCAAGATCTATTAGCTAGAACTTTTCCTTCAGCCACCCGACAATGGCCTCTCCAAACTCCTTCGGCTTCTCCAAGTGCGCCCAATGGCCCGAATCAATGACCACCTTGGTGCAGTCGGGAATCAGACCCGCGTCGAGACTCAGCTGCAACATCTCCGGGCGGCAGACATAATCTCTCTGGCCACCGAAAAAGAGGAACGGCACGTTGATGGGGATGTTCTCCTTGGGGATATGCTTGTTCGCTTCGTCCTGCACGCCAGACACCATGGCGCGGTAGTAATTCAGCGGGGCGTCGAAGCCGGGGGGTTCCTTGAAGGAGGCGATCCACTTTTGCTTGCGCTCCTCGGTGGCGTAAGCCATGGTCGGCTGCCTCTTGTCGGCGAGAATGAAATCCCTCACGCCGTCTTTCGTGCACAGTGTGTCAAGCCAGGTTTCTGGCGCGCCGTGCGCGACGTCCCACATACTGTCGAGGTGCGAGCCCATGATTTCGGCGCCGTCCTCGGCGGTAAACAGCTGCCAGTACCAGTAGATGCCGTAGCCGAAGATACCCTCGGTGAGTTGCAGGACGCCATCGAGACTGAAAGGCTGGTCGGGCGTGGGGATGAGGTAGGAAACATTCATCAGGACGAGGCCCGAGCAGCGGTCTGCGTGGAAGTTGTAGAACCGCTGAGCGACACCGGCACCCTATGGTTGAAGGATGAACAGATTTCCCAATGAAATTTTGATACGTCTGACAAACTCACCCAGTCATGACCCACGGGAACAACCTTATCGAGACCTTCCTTGTCGACGATCTCCTTGGTGTCCTGCGCCATGAGCTGGAAATTGTACGACTCCGTGTCTGTCGGCTTCGATGTGCCATTGTAGCCTAGACAGTCGATGGCGATGATGCCGTAGCCGTTGGGCAGGAGATAGTCGCGGATGGCCTCCTCAAAAGTGTCAGGCGCATCTGGGAAGCCGTGGATCAGCAGAAGGGTCGGCTTATTGTCCTTTGCGGGGCAGGTGTAGTAGGTGTAAGTGAAGCCCCGGGACACGTCGAGCGTCTTCTTCTCGAGCTTGTCCATGATGGATGCTCTTATCTGTAATGAGCAGGCTCAGTTGATTCTAGCCGAGCACGAGGGATGAAGATTCTCTGGTCAGCGAGACGGCCGCCTGACGAGGCCAGAGTCTGTCTGGTCTTATAACTTGCCAGCCAGACGTGTGTGACGTCCGTGCATGCGGCCCAATCCGGCTGTCGATTGCTCGTGTTGGCAACAATTCAGCTCGGCTGCTGGGTCTCGCTGCAACGCGCGAAAGCATTAATATCAATGGCTACAGGTGATGGCCAATGGGGAAGTGCGTCGACCATGTCTAGCCTAATCCGCAATCGCGGGGGAGACCGCCGAGACAATTGTCCAATGCTGAGGGTTTGCGGCCAAGCACAATCCGAGGGGCCGTTGTCCAACACTGCGCGATGGCAGCTCTTGAGCGAAGCGTCTTCCGTCAGGCAACACAGCTGCTGCCTGCGGATTTGCATGCACTCATTACTAAGACTCAGAGCCAGCAATGAAATACCTAGGTACATCAATGAGATACCTAGGTACAACTCAGGGTTGTGGGCTTGTTTACAAATCCTTCTTAGCTACAAGCAACCACGGTGTCGCGCTCTCCGATTGGCCCATTGCCAAACTCACATGCACCTTTCTGGCTGTGAATTTTGCTGCCGCTCAATGACATCTGCGGATCGTAAACGCACGGATGAACATCTTGCGTGCTAGACACATGTTGCAAAGATGACTGGAGCAGGCCGATATGTGGGCTCGTTCACGGTGTGCAAGAGTACGAGATGCTTTCTCCTGAACCTCGAGATTCTGGCGTTTGCTAACGTCTCCGAACCAGGAACTGCAACCGTGCGGTGCACGATATATCCCTCGGCAGAGTCATAATGCTTCTCCCTCGCGGCATTCGCTCGCTTTTTGCAGACTAGAGAGCACCTATGTTCGACGGGTCGGACGCATATGTGCCACATTCTCCCAACGCAGACAGTCTACCGTCCGTCCTTTCCATGATGGGGCCAGAGCTGCCCAAGGAGCCTTGTCTCCATCCGTGGCTCCCTCCGAGGACAATATCGATGAAGCAAATACCACTGATGTAGCTGCTGCCGAGGGCGAGCAGGAGAAGCACAGCGCGGTGCAAGGAAGGAAGGCTAGGAAACGCAAGCCACGCGCCTTCCAAATTGAGATTCCCAAAGTCAATATCCAGTCCGCCATCGAGACGATGCAATTGGCACGTTCAAATGGCCTTACAACGGAAGAAGTGATCCTTGGGTCTTCCCCAGAGCCCGCGAAATCGCCGGGGGATCTTGTTTCAGTCAGGGAGAACGAGAGCTTGGCCGCTCGTATGAAGGACGCTCATGAGCAGGCTAGACAAGGAGCCGAGATGAAGGCCACCCTGCGCCGGAGACAGAAGCTGCCTTTGATGGCTGAGGATACTCAAAAGGCGCTCTTGAAGCTGGTCGACGACAATGACGTGGCTATCATCTTGGCCAAAACTGGCTCCGGAAAGACCACTCAGGTCCCTCAAATCCTGCTCGACGACATGATAATGTCCGGTCGAGGTCCGCATGCAAACGTCTTGTGCACTCAGCCTCGGAGGATGGCAGCGACCTCTATTGCGCAGAGAGTGGCCCACGAGCGCCTTGATTCCCTTGGTAGCACGGTCGGCTATCACATTCGCAACGAGAATTGGTCACCCAGGTCTTGCGGCTCTATCACGTATTGCACCACCGGCATTCTCTTGAACAGACTGATTGCCGATCCAGAGCGTACCCTATCGGGGTACTCCCACATTATCGTTGATGAGGTGCATGAGCGTGACATACAGATTGACCTTGTCCTGTCTCTTCTTCGCAACGCAGTCCGTGCCAGCAAGGCGGCAGGGCGACCGCACCCTAAGATCATCCTCATGTCTGCTACCATCGACCCGTCGATCTTCCTAGGTTATTTCACGCAACAAACTGATGACCACCCGACCCTGACCGCTGACTACGTGGATGTGGAAGGGAGACACACGCACATTGAGAACCACTATCTTCCGGAAATCCTGCTGGATATGTCGCAGGAGGGTGGGTTACAGGAGCCAATGTATCACTACATCCAGGGCAGCCACCCCTTATCCAGTCGACGTTTCGTTGAGCATGAGATGCAATTTGCAGCGAGACAAGCAAAACATGCGTCTGGTTGTGATGATGGCGGTACAAGGGACAGCCAACAGCCAGCGACTTCGATCGAGGACGACCCGTCCGCGGGGCCCACAGGCCCCTTGTATGTCGGTCTGGCAGCGTCGGTGATTGCTCATATTGCGCTCACCAAACCGGAGGGCGACATCCTCGCATTCTTTCCTGGAGCTACGGACATGGAAAATACGGAGCAGCTGCTGCGCAGCGGCCGATTCGTCCACGCTGGACTTGATGTCCAGAATCCGGACAAGATCAGACTCTTCAAGCTTCACTCCCTGCGCAGAGAAACCAACAACCAAGTCTTCGACCCAGTCCCTCAGGGCTGTCGAAGAATTATCCTTGCAACGAACATCGCCGAAACGTCGATCACACTCCCAGAGGTGGTTTACGTCGTTGATACCGGCAAGGAGCGTAATAGCCTTTTCGACCCCTCCACACTTGCAAGAAGCCTGCCATATGTCTGGATCAGCAAGACAAGTTCAATTCAACGACGAGGACGGGCTGGACGGGTACGCAACGGCCACTACTATGCCCTCTTCACCAAGGAGCGGCATGACTCATTCCGACCGATGAACCGCCCTGAGATTGGCGAGTCTAATCTTGCGGACGTAGCCCTGCAGTTCAAGGCTTTCTCACAGCACGCCGATGTCGAAGACGTCCTCCTTGACACTCTGGACCCACCCAGCCGTCCTGCTGTTGACAACGCGGTCAAGCAGCTGCAAAGTTTAGGCGCTTTGACCGACACCGGCGACATCACCAGCCTGGGCAGACTATCGTGGCAACTTGGAGTACATCCAGCCTTGGGAAAGGCAATCCTTCTTGGATCCCTGTTTGGCTGCCTGGAACCCATGCTGATCATTGCTTGTCACGACTCTGGAAGCCCGCTCATATCAAATCTCGAACTGAGCATGGAGAAAGTACGAGAGGTAAAGCAGCAATACCTACCCGAATACGAAACAGACTTTGCTTGCATTATCGAAGCCTTCAGAGAATATCACGCAGCCAACACGGCTGGCGACGCCAACCTCATGCAAGAGCTACGAGAGACCAAGCACGTCCGACACCGCGCTTATCTTGACATGATGGCCACGTGCGACGGTCTCCATCATGTCCTTGCACGTCTGGGCTTCGTCCCGACACCACAGGCCGGCAAGACCCTGTTTGAAATGCTTCCCTCGGCTCTCAATGCCCACCACCGAAACATGGTGCTCGTCAAGGCACTGCTTATCAACACCGTAAGTGCCGAGCTGGCTGCCTGGCCAGGCAGACAAGGCGTCCAACTCTGTAGCTGGACAGTCGACAGCCCCGTGCTCAAGGGCTTGACCTCCAAATTCGGGGTCAACGAAGCAAAGACAAATCTGCAGCGGCGTCGGAAAAAGTACCACCGTACCCCCGGTCGCTTGATGGCATACACATACAAGCGAGAAGCTCCCGACGGGTCCGGCGAC
Organism: Cladophialophora carrionii CBS 160.54; assembly: GCF_000365165.1. NCBI lineage: Eukaryota > Fungi > Ascomycota > Eurotiomycetes > Chaetothyriales > Herpotrichiellaceae > Cladophialophora > Cladophialophora carrionii. The sequence goes on along the minus strand of NW_008481817.1, from coordinate 443,806 downwards.
GTAGTTTTCCTAGAACAGGCCTCGATGGTAACGCCCCTGATGGCGATCCTTTTCTGCCAGACCCTGGCCCTGCGGGACGAACGAACTCTACGACTCAACCGGTGGCTGTTACTTCAACTTTCGGCAGCTGCAGACGTTCCACCCGCGATTGCTGAGAAAGTTGCGCCCATCCTGCTGGAATTGAGGAAGACGATCGACCGCCTCATCAGCCTTGCGTGGCTGGACCTGGAAATGCTCAATCGAGCAGCATCTCGGGACGACTTTTCTGATGGTTCTCCACGACCACAACCACAAGATGAAAAACAACAACGACGCCTGAGCCCGAAATTGCGAAAAGTCATGGTCGATGCGGTCGTCGAAATGCTCAACGCAGACGCAGCATACTGGTCCGAGTTCAAGGCCAGGCGTCGGGAGGAGATCGATCGCGAACTCGAGCGGCTAGAGAATGAGAAGAGACAGGCTGCCGCTCTGCTTGAGGACGAGGAGGTAGACATCGACCAGATCGACGAAGATGATGAGAGATCCGACGCGGAGGGCGAATGGGATGACAGACCTAACGCGCAGGGCGAATCTGTTGATCAAGCGGCGTGCAGCAGTGTCTGAGAAGAGCCTGGACGACCGCTCTCTGAAAGTATGAAATTTACGCTGGTTCAGGAAAGAAGTGCCAGACCAATGGACCATACACGGAGCATCCTCGACTCGACTCGCTACGCTTCCGCTTCGGCTTCGGCTTGTGTACAGTATTTTGTATCTTTATAAAATAGATATAGACGGGACATTGATGTATATCAGGGATCGGCGATCAGTGCTCAAAGCTCAGTGCTCAGTGTATCAAAAGGAGTCGAGTCCCGCTCCTATCCCACTGCAACTTTGCGGGTCGTAGTGTACGTTGTGGCAAGTTGCTTCGGAGGACTGCCTTATCTATGCCCGGCTGCATTGCATTGCCTGCCACTCCTGCTTGCATCAATCACTCACCGCCAACAGCGTACTGCGCACCACGTACTGTACGGGGTACTCGGTCGTCTCCTTGGTTGATGGTCAAGCGACTGCAATGGTGCCACGCGCCCACCTTCATGCTCTGTACATATTCACGCACGTTCCTCTGTACTGCATGACAATGTCGTACGCACTCCTGCTCCCGCTCCCGCTCCTACTCCTACGCCTACCGCTGCATCTCATCTCACCTCATCTCAATTCAAATGTTCGTCCCAAATCATGGCCCACGTCCTAACCCCCTCGCCCCCCTGCTGCGGCCAGCCCTGAGCATTGACGCGACCCTTGCCGATCACGACCTCCTCGCAGACTCGGAACCCCAGCTTCTCATACTCGTCCTTGGCACTCTCCGCGGCCGTCTCCAACCACACGGGCACGCCCTCCTGCTTGGCCTTGCCCAAAAAGTAATCCATACAAGCCTTGAACGCGGCCATGGACGTCTCGGCGGGGGCGTCGGGATCCCGCGCAATCATGGCGAGGTGGTAAAACGGCCGCGTCTCGACGTCGACGTCCTTGTTGAAGTCGGCCGGGTAAGGATCCTCGCTCGGGGCGCCGCTCGACTGCGACGGCGCGGCCGGCTGGTCGTAGCTGTGTTCCCCGCTGTCCGGGATGCTGAGGTATTTGGCCTTGAGCCTTCTCGCCGCGGAGCGCCACTCCTGCAGGATGGGCCCCGGGTTGCGCCGCGCCTGCGAGGGCGGGATGCCGCAAAAGTCGGGCGGCTCGAACAGCGCGGCGGCGGCGAAGTTGCCGCCCTCGAAGAGCACGACGTTGGATTTGGCCGCCGCGGTGATGCCCAGCGTGAAGTGCTTGGATAGGCGGTCCGGGGTGATCACTTGGGAACGGTCGGCCGACGGGTCCGTGCCGTCGATCTCGGTGATGAAGGCCGTCGTGAGCGGGGTGGTTAGGTAGGCGCACGAGAGGAGCGAGATGAAGCTGTCGAGCCATTTCTGGTCGGGCGACGAGGTCGTGCGGACGTCTATAGACATGATGGAGAGTGTGCAAGAGGACTTTTGGGGGCTGTCTGTGTTCTATCTGGATGTTCCTCCCTGCCTCGCTCAGGCGTGATGCTGCAAGTACAGTATCTCAGTATGTATGGGAGTGGCCGTACGGTGAGGCTGAGTGAGGACGAGACGACAGGGAGAGCTGGTATCAGAGTTGAATAGTTGTCTAATGGTGCGTCACCTTTGTGCTTCACGTTCTGTGCGCTGCGTAGAGAAGAGACACCGACCAGATCGAAGGAGGGACGCCGTGCTTATGAGCTGAACATCGACGTGTGTAGAAGCTGGCACCGGCAGGCGCTAGGTGCGTCATTGGCCCACGGCATCATCTCGCCTGGTGCCCGTTGGATGTGTGGGTGAGTGTCCCTGTTGATCTCTGTCTTGGGAAGGGTCCGGACGCTACCTCGTAGCTTGTACGAGTAGCTCGTGCTGCCTGCGCTGTACGAGCAATATGTACGGAGTAAAGGTGAGCCAGAGGATCGAAACCAGCCCCCAAGTGCGGGGTGATGGGGGGACAGAGGGGGCGCCACTGGTGGTCCCTCGACAGCTCCGACACCCGAGGGAGCCAATCGATAGGCGGCCCGGCGCCAGCTCTGGGGATCCGCCTAATTAGTTACCACTACGAGTAATTAGTTACCAATTACTGTACTCCGTACTCTGTGCTCTTTAGATACCTTGGACAAGGCCTCCGGAGTTTCATACGTAGAGTCACGAGTACTCGCCCGAGTCCATCATCTGTGTCCAAGACGAATGTCAATGGCGGCCGAGCATCACCGCAAGACTGTCCTCATCACAGGATGTTCTCCCGGTGGCATCGGCCACGCGCTGGCTCTCGCCTTCCACGCCCGAGGCCTGCGAGTCTTTGCAACGGCTCGCACGACAAAACAAATCAGCGACCTCTCGCTTCAGGGAATCGAGACCCTGCCGCTGGTCGTGGATGACGACGAATCCATCCTCTCGTGTTTCCGAGACGTCGAACAACTAACCCAAGGTCGGGGCCTCGACTACCTTGGTAGGTACCTATTATACTCTCTCCCTTCTACTGGGGGTGCTGGCTGATGATGAGGCTCGTCAACACAACAAGTCAACAACGCCGGCGTCTCGTATATAATGCCCGCGTTAGACGTCAACCTGGACGAGGCCAGACGGATCTTCAACGTCAACGTCTTTGCCGTCATGCGCCTATGCCAGGTCTTCGCACCCTTGCTCATGACGGCTCACGGCACGATCGTGATGATCGGGAGCTTGGCCGGAGTCATACCCTACGTGTTCGGCTCCGTATACAACAGTTCAAAGGCAGCGTTGCATGCATACGCCAATACGTTGCGCGTGGAGCTGGCCCCCTTTGGTGTCAAAGTCATCACCGTCCTCGCCGGGGGAGTCAAGTCCAATATCAACTCCCATGTCAAGCGCGTCTTGCCGGAAGATAGCGCGTACAGCACGCTCGAGGACAGCTTCGTCCGACGTCAAGTCCACTCGCAGGAAAGTGCGATGCCGAATGACGCGTTTGCCGAGAGCGTGGTCAACCAGGTCCTCCCGGCTAGTGGGTCCTGGCGGCCTTGGAGGTGGCTGTGGAGAGATGCCCGTCGGAGATGGATCTGGGAAGGCAGCAAGAGCTGGCTGGTGTATTTTCTTGCTGGTGGATATACGTGGACCGGTTTCTTCGACTGGTGGATGACTCGTGCGTTTCAACTGTCGAGGCTGAAGAAGGGGAAGACAGTTTGAGAGTGAGGCACGATATCGCGTCATACTAGCGACCTTCTGAGGGCACGAGTTACCGGCGCTGTCACGGGCCTCAGGCGGCAGCCGTGGACACGACGCTGGAAATTTGAGGGCATGAGCAGAAAACGACAAGTCTGGATGTTTGTGGGATCCGTTGCAGCGATATCTCTGCACACGCTACTCCGTACGACCTACAGGATCGACAACAAGCGTCAAGGACGGTGAGTCAGCCCAGCGCGCACCATTCATGCGTTTTATTCACCAACCGAGTATCGGCTCATAATGATACGGTGGCAGCCGCAAGAACATGCGAGTAGAAAGGCCTATCGAGACAGCAAAAGCAATCAAGAGAATGAGACGGAAATAAGACTTTTGGAGACGCCTATCACCGAAGCCGTCACTAAAGAATCACCAAGTTCTGCGACGTCCTACCACGCCCACATCAACTTATGTGCGAGTACCCTCTCTCCAAGCCTCTCATATAAGAAGGCATTAATCCAACTATCGTTCGTGCGGCTCATCCTGCCAAATACCGCACCGCCCTTCCACGCAACGACCTGCGGATCCAACTCCCTAGGTGGCCGTCCAATCAGGATGTCCTTGCTATATCCGGGTAGCATACCCTTGAGGGACTCCTCAAGATGGCCGGCAAGCCCCGGAATGATGCTTGTTCCGCCCGTAAGCATGATCCCAGAGAGAAGGTCGGACGTTTTCTGGCTGGAGCCACGTGCAGCGTGTGTTATACTCGTCACGATTGCAGCGGGAAGGGGGTAGACGGGTAATATGTCGTCCCGGCGTTCAAGTGGGAGGACTTCCTCCTCCTCTGGTTTGGGGAGAGGTGGTGCTGTGTTCTGTTGACCGATGGTGCCCGGAGCCGCGCCGTCCACCCCATCCATGATCGTGTCGTCGGGCGCCGGTGTGCCGTTGTCGCCTATATTGTTGGGCGCACGGGTCGGGGAGCTCGCGGCCGACGGTTGTGGTGTGGCGTCCATTTCTTTGATGTTGCTGAAGGAGGGCCGGCGGGACTCTGGGTTGAAAGATTCTTGGTTGGTGTTGATCCCGTTGGTCAGGAGGCCGTTAGCATGGCCGTTCATCTTGGGTCCGGATTTGCTGGTGGAATTCAAGACTTCCTCAGGTGCGATGGAAGTGAGGATCTCTGCTTGGGCGGAAGACGTCGGGTCATTGGGTCTCCCGTCATAGATATCATAGGATCGGTCGATGAGTTTATGGCGGCCGGCAAGTTTGCCATTGTCGTCAAGGACTTGGGGTCTGAACAGGCCCATGGGCGCAAGGATGACCTCGTCGTAAATTTTGAACGTGTACTTTCTCGTGTCTTGGCCGGGCGCACGGAGGTGGAAGTCGTAGAGTTGTACGGAAATGTCGGCTTCGGTCATGGTGCAGTACTTTTGCTTCAACTCTTCGGCGAGCTGAAAGTCGTATCGGCGGTTGAGGTTGAGCTCCGAGTACGGGAAGTGGTTGTAGATTATCATCTTGACAAACATGTCGGTGATGTCTCGTCCCCCATACTTCAGATTGACACGCGAGTTGTCAATGATCATGCCATCCTCCACACAAGAAATCGCCGTTTTCTGCGCTCCGATGTCCACGATGCAGCATGTCGTGAAGCCGGCACCAAACGAAGACGCCAAGCTCTCCTGGATGAAGCACACCCGGCCGAAACCGAATTCCGTGATGGCCATGTCAAGTAGACTGGTCACGTACGTGCGCTCGTAGTAGTCGGGTATAACGATCACAATGCTATACTGAGCCCAATCGTCCCTAGTGCGCAATTCCAACTCGAGTTGTGATTTGATTGCCTCCTCGAGGATGATCCGAATATCGTCGTACAGGAAGCGCTTCGAGTCGTAGTCTTGCTCGTTCATCCAACCATGCCTGATCGGCCAGTACAGCTTGTACCGGGGAGTGGACTTGTCAGGTATTCGCAAGGCGGCCTTGCCTGTGATGTACGCCGGTGCACCGCTCGTATCCGTCCACTCAATGCGCATGGTGTCGTTATGCTCAGTGATGGTGTCATATGTGTTTCTTCGATTGTAGCTGGTCACCATGTCCCTTGACTGTGGCAACACTTTTCTCTTGTTCATCCGCATTCTGACCTTTAGGTCCTGTGACATGCCTGAAAACTTCTTTGCGAAGTCCTCCCCGAAACGCTTCTCTGGCTCGGGAGGTGGGAGTCCGTTATCTAATTTTGCTCTCTTCGGTGCCGGCTCTCCATCGTTTTCCTCGCTCTCGGACTTCTCTGATCGTCGTGCGATGACCATTGGAACTGTCCTTGGTAACGCGTCATTGGCAAGTCCAACTCGTAGGTTTTGGGAGCCGATGTGTATCACAATGGTCTTTGCGCCGCTCGACGCTTCGTCTTCAGCCCCCTCTTCGCCCTCATCCATGTCGACATCCCCTTCAGGTTCCACTAGTTGCCCTTGTGCGAGGGCCCGATCCCTGTCTCGAGCTTGCTTGATCATCCGGTTGCGGTCTTCCTCTCGCTGTGACCGGTACGCGAGGATCTGTTCATCTCGTTTGAGGTAGTCGGTGTAGTAGTTCTTCTGGTTGATGGCTTGAATGATCGGCCACGAGGTCATCTCCATGTTATTATCAGTTCGCTCGAGGCCCTCCTCCCGCAGGAGTGCCTTTCCGCTCTTTTTGCCCACCATCTTCGCGGCGGTCTCTGCAGATTGCGGTTGGCCTCACGACGAAGGGGGGAGGTACGGCGTTGTCGGCGACTGCGAGTTCGGATTCTTGTCTAATTAGGGCATATCGTGCAAGGTAGATGCGGAGGAGGCAACGTGCTTTCTTGTCGCAAAGATAGGTATCTCGCCGGGTCAGAAACTCGTCTCGATTGCGCGTCTGTTAAAGAGCAGCGAATTCAGACTCCGCAACATGTGGCGTACCACCGAAAGTTTGGGGAAACAATGCGAGATCCGGCTGTGGCTCGTTGCTGCCAAGTGGCTTGACGAGGCTTTCCGCGTCGACAATGTCAACGTCAAACGTTTTACCATGACTTTTGTTTATTTCCGGTCTTCGATTCGAGCGACGGAAATCTGATTGGAACCGTGTTACTTGATTACTCTGACTGTATAGAGATACGGAGGTTCGCTGGACGTCGAAGATATGATTTTGTCGTGACCGCCTCGTCCCCATTCATCCTGCCGAAATAGCGCGAACGACATTGCAGAATGGGTGGCTCGATATCCAAATTGTTGGGCAACGTCATCTGGGGCAAGAAGGACATACGGATCTTGATCCTGGGACTTGTGCGTCGCCAGGTGCAGTAAATGTGGCGCCTCCAAGGCCTGACAGTACATTAGGACAACGCTGGCAAGACCACCCTTCTGTACCGACTCAAGGTAGGCCATGTGTGGCAGCATTCGGTCTCTATATCTAACACTCATGTCTAGATTGGTGAAGTGGTCACTACAATACCAACGATTGGATTCAACGTCGAGTACGTCCACGGATGCTTATTGCTGCGACCTGCGGGACTGACAGCTTCACCAGATCCGTGCAGTATGGCAATCTGAATTTTGACGTCTGGGACTTGGGCGGACAGACCTCAATAAGACCATATTGGAGGTCATACTACGCCAACACAGCAGCGGTTGTGTTCGTCATCGACTCTACCGATATCGAACGATTGGAGATAGCGGCGGATGAATTGAGGTCGATGCTGAACGAAGACGAGCTCAAGGATGCCGCCCTCCTGGTGTTCGCTAACAAGCAAGACCAGGTACGCAACAGTCCAAGGCCGACATTCTCTGGATAGACGCTGACCAACGCCACAGCCGGGCGCGCAGGGTGCTGGAGAGATCTCCGAAGCCCTGAAACTGGGCGAGTTGAGAGACCGAAACTGGAGCATCGTTGCCTGTTCGGTGATCGATGGCAGAGGCATCAATGAGGGAATGGATTGGCTTTCGTAAGTTTGATTGACGTGTTGCAGGTCGCCATCTTGCTCATCATCCGTAGGCAAACGGTCCAGTCCGAGTCATAATGGATTCTATGATATACCCTGCATCAGTAACGGCGCGTTCGGTAGCATCATATACTCATGCTCGTGCATTGCCTGCGCCTTCATGTCACCGCAATCAACGAGATCATGCGGAACTCGCTCGCTTCCTTCTGCGCAATTATACACGTCAAAATCCGGGTAGAGGAAAAAAAGTGCTACACGATTGAGCACTGTGGCTTTCAGAGGAATCGCCCTGAGTTTGCTCTACCCGAAAGTCCCTGTGCTGTAGTTATTGTGGTCTGATAGTCAACGTAGACTGAATCCGCGACGACCTTCTTGAGGCAGCACCGACGAGTCTTTTACGTTCCGCAAGTCGGGCCGTCGCCCAGCAAATGGTGTCCTGGTGAAACAGTCATGAGCAATTCTTGTTGCCTCTCTCCTCGTACTCGTACGAGTCGATGCGGAGTAAAATGCGGAGTACGGAGTACCACAGTCAACCATAGTACATCGCAGGTCGTGCTGGTATTTGGTATTTGGTATTCCGTTGACAGATCTTCGCCCGTTTTGTTTCGTCTCATCGTGCCGTTTCACGCAAAGCCAATTTACTCTTGACTTTGGGCCATAAGCGCGGCATCGGGGTCGCTTTCTTCTTGCTCTTCATGTCAGCCGCTTGAATCTTACCCATCGCCTCTGTCACGCTGGCTCGCTCAAAGGGTCTCTTCCTTCTCCTCGCCTCCGCCGCCCTCTTTGTCCTCGTGACCTTCATCACTCTGGCTCCCTTTCGTGCTCCTCCTCGCCTGGGCGCAATCTTGAACCAGGTCCGACCATTCAAGCCAACGGCGTCCTCTACGAGCTCCTTCAGACCCGTCACCACATCCAGTATGTCCGCGTCGAAGTTCAAGAAACCGCCTCAGGCACCGCCTAGCTTCACGGCCACTCCTGAGTCGTTGATGAAGGATGCCAAAGACATGCTGGCTGAGTCGAAGAAGGTTACAGACGACATCGTGGCGAAACTGTCCCAGAAAGATGCGACCTTTCAGAACGTGCTGCTGCCAATGGCCCACGACGAGAACCAGCAGACACTAAAGGCGCATATTCTTGGCTTCTATCAATCTGTCTCGACCGACCAAGCACTGCGGGACGCCTCCACGGAAGCGGAGAAACTCATGGACGACTACAGCATCGAGGCAGCTATGAGAGAGGATGTGTTCAACTTGGTGGACGCCGTGCTCAAGAAAGGAGACAAGCTGGACCCCGAGTCTCAGAGGCTGCTGGAGAAAGAGCACAAATCCTTTGTACGGAACGGGCTGAACATCCCGGCCGGGCCGCAACGAGACCGCTTCAAGGAGATCAAGAAAAGACTCAGTCAGCTGGGCATCGCCTTCTCCAAGAACCTCAATGAAGAGAAAGGTGGGATATGGTTTACCGCCGAAGAGCTCAACGGTCTCCCGGAAGACGTCCTGTCATTGCTGAAGAAGGAGGACGATAGATACTGGCTGACATTCAAATACCCCGACCTATTCCCTGCCCTAAAATATGTCACAAACAGCGCCACGAGACAGAGGGTGTTTATTGCCAACGAGAACAAATGCAACCAGAACGTGCCGCTGTTCAGGGAGGCCATCCTGCTCAGAGACGAAGCTGCTCGCTTGCTGGGCTACCCCAACCATGCCGCGTTCAGGATCGAGGACAAGATGGCTAAAACTACCAAGACCGTGGATGATTTTTTGGCTGATTTGCGGGAAAGACTAAGCCAGGGCGGCCTAGACGAAATAGAGACTCTCAAGAAGATGAAGGAAGACGATCTGAAGTCGCGTGGTGAGCGATTTGACGGCCGGTATTATCTTTGGGATCACCGCTTTTATGATCGGATGATGGAGGAGAAGGATTACCAGCTTGATCAACAGTTGATCTCCGAGTGGTTCCCGCTCCAAACGACAATCAGAGGCATGCTCGAGATCTTTGAACAACTGTTCGGCCTCGCTTTTGTCGAAGTCGTTGGCAAAGACCGAGATGCGATCTCGCCCTCAGGCAAGGGTCAGGACATTGTCTGGCATGAGGAGGTGCAAGTCTTCAGTGTCTGGGACGATGAAGGTGAGGGAGGCGGATTCGTCGGATATCTTTACCTGGACCTTTTCCCGCGAACGGGAAAGTATGGACACGCCGCTAACTTCAACCTCCAACCTGGCTTCATTCAAGAGAACGGCACGAGAAGATACCCGGCGACGGCGCTTGTCTGCAACTTTTCCAAGCCAACGGCGAAGAAACCCAGCTTATTGAAACACGAAGAGGTCACGACTCTCTTCCACGAACTCGGCCATGGCATCCATGACCTCGTCTCTCGAACGACATACTCCCGCTTCCATGGAACCAATACCGTAAGGGACTTTGTCGAGGCGCCCAGTCAGATGTTGGAGAATTGGTGTTGGACTCCTTCACAGCTGAAGGCGTTAAGCAGGCACTACTCAACCTTGTCCTCGGACTACGAAGAATCATGGAAAGAGTCGAACGGCTCACATGCGAGCAAGCCTGAAGAACGCATCCCAGACGATCTGATTCAGAAGCTGATCAAGACGAAGAACCTGAATGGCGCTCTGTTCAACCTCCGACAATTACATTTCGGCATCTTCGACATGACGATACACGAGCCGAAAGATCATGCTAGTCTCGAGGCGATGAATATCTCCGAGACGTATAATGCTCTGAGGAAGGATATCAGCAAGATCGACGGGCCCGAGGTATTGGGCGAGGGCAATGGCTGGGGTAACGGGCAGGCGACGTTTGGTCATCTCATGGGTGGCTACGATGCTGGTAAGGCGTTCTTTTCACGCCTCGTAATGCTGATGCTGACTCGTCCCAGGCTACTACGGCTATCTGTCGTCCCAAGTCTACTCGACAGACATGTTCTACACGGTGTTCAAGAAGGATCCTATGGATCCGAAAGAAGGCCGGCGGTATAGACACACAGTGCTGGAGAAAGGAGGCAGCCAAGATGAGATGAAGACGCTCATCGACTTCCTCGGACGAGAACCCAAAACAGACGCCTTCTACGAGGAGCTTGGTCTCACAAAGTCGACACAATCAGGTGCCGGTACGACTTGATGTGGATTGTATAAGCACACGTAGATTGTGTGGCCGTCTGTGGTTACAATATGTACAGTACTCCGCCTTACGGGCGAGGATCCGGCTTCCTCTTGCATGACTGCGAATGGAGGAAGAAGGTGCTGGTGCGCGAGCACCATAAGAGATCTAGATAAAATCTAAACAATGGAGTAAGCCCATGCCACCAGCAATCAGCTCTACCAGGTTCAATACCTTACTCTTACTCTTACCGTGTACAGTGTTCAGTGTGACAACGCAACGCCTATGTAATCACACTCACTATATATGTCCAAGAGCAAGACCCGCACCACTAGATGCTCATTGTTCTGCCGTTTCGGACGTACGTACACCGACTCTACTCTTGCGAGACCACCTCGTCTCTCCCACTGCCGCTCTTCCAAACCTTACTGCCATCCCAATCCCACGCCCACACGGCTGGCAACGACGATGTTGCACCTTTGACGATTGACGACCTCGAGCTCGCTGAGCTGCAGCCCTGACATACGGACGAGTATGCCAATTCACTGCATGACGGGCTGAATATTAACACGCGTGGCTACAATCAGATAGGATCAAAAACCATCAGGATAGGGATCTCGCAGTACAGAACGCGTACGAGGAGCAACTTGTCCGATGAAAGACACTTCCACTCTCCTTGCTGTGGTCGTCTCTTTAAGTGTCTCTGTGCTCTAATCTGCCTGTCCTGTCAGTCCTTCTCCCTTGCATATCAAGTTGGGGGTAGTCTTGCTTCTCGTCCTGGTCCTGCTGCCTCTGGTATATGATCTGTTGTTCGACCAAGCCGTCGAGCGCCTTGTCATGTACACACACAAACAGCCAGCCTATGCACTCATGCTGGTGCTCGTACTCATGCTTCGTGGTGCCCGCATTCATACCATGATGCGAGGCCGGCGCTATCACATCGGATCCCACGTGGCCGCCTGTGCACGATTGCATTTGTGTAAGACCAAGAACATTTGGACGGCCTGTCGCTCGAATGCTAATTGGTGGGAACGGCTTATCAGCACGGAATGGAACTCGCCAGACGGTGTTCGTCGGTTCTCTACCGGTTCCATGGGATCTGCGATATGTGATGGCGGTGCCCTTTTTCGCAGCGTTCGCTTCGTCGCGCAATCGCTCTGGACCTTCCCACTTCAGCGATCACGCAATATGGACCGAGAATTCGTGAGCACCCACGCAATCGCACCTCACCCACTCACCACTGAGCGTGTACTGGCTGGGGTCGCGTATCGTCCTCTGAGACCAACGGGAGCGTGACGATTGTCTTGTCCTCTCTGACCTTTTTTTGCCCATGTCGCCGTCATCGGAGAAGTGCACATGGAACGCGCGCACGCTTGAGGCCGACGTTGGCATGGCCTGTCTCCCATGGTCCCCTGGTGGCCCCTGGCATTGTCCTGCCCTGTCATGCCCTACCCTGTCCTGTCCTGCGGGGTTGATGTTTCGGATGGCGAAAGGAACAAACTTCGAAGGAATGCAATCCATTTGATGAGCAAAGTCCCAAGATTTGGAGAATGGCGCAAGAGCACACACGCATGCTGCCCGCTGCACGCCGCACGCTGGCTGGTCGTGCCGATTACCCATGGCGTGGTATAAAAGACGGGGTCCTCGCCGGCCTGCATGGACTTTGACTTTAGTTTCGAGCGAATATCTCAATCACTCGTTACTTGGCTTTCAGACTGTAAGATCTTATACGAGCACCGTATCATAAGTGAGATACATTTCCAACATGGCCACCGCGTCTCTACCTCCTGCGCCCAAGGGCGGGGTCGGTGCCTACAAGGACATCCAAACCGTGAGTTACGAAAAGGAAAAGGAACTGTCCGGCACGGGCAAGTTCGCACCGGCGAGCTTCCCGCACTATCTTCCTGTCTGGGTGAGTAGTTTCGTCTTTCGAATTCCTGTCGCAGTCCTCGGAATGTTGGCGGCTGGGTACTATCCTGGCTGGCATCTTCTTGGACGTGTATATTGACGAATTTGACCAGGACAATGAAAAAGGCGAGACATACAAGCCACTGGAACCCTTTGAGCACTATGAGCACGGCAAAGATGCAGATCCCTCGTTCAAGAACCTCCTCAAGGAAGGGAGCAAGCTAGAAGACATCACGGCTTCGATCGGCGCAGAGGTCACGGGCGTCCAGCTCTCGCAACTCGACAACAAGGGCAAGGACGAGTTGGCTCTCCTTGTGGCCCAGAAGAAGGTCGTTGCTTTCCGGGACCAGGACTTCGCTTCTCTCCCCATTGAGAAAGCCTTGGAATTCGGACGATACTTTGGAAGACTGCACATCCATCCCACCAGGTAGGCTTGGACGCGGTCTATTCGATACTCGAAGACTGACCCTTGTTGCCACAGCGGAGCCCCTGAAGGATTCCCAGAGGTCCACCTTGTCCATCGAGCCGCCGACGACAAGACCTTTGCCGATTTCTTGACCAGCCGGACCAACTCGATCGCGTGGCACAGTGATGTGACGTATGAGAACCAGCCTCCTGGGACGACGTTCCTTTACGCCCTCGACATCCCGGAAGCAGGCGGCGACACCTTGTTCTGCAACATGGCCAAAGCGTATGAGCGACTTTCCCCGGCTTTCCAGGAACGTCTTGCCGGACTGCAGGCTGTCCACTCGGGCTATGAGCAAGCCACGGCGGCCAAGAACCGAGGAAGCATCTACCGCCGTGCCCCAGTCTCGTAAGTTTGGTTTGCTTCGCTTGAGGCCTGTAGAGTTTGACTGACAGAGTATAGATCCATCCACCCGGTCGTGCGGACTCACCCGGCTACCGGAGAGAAGGCGCTCTTTGTCAACCCCCAGTTCACCCGGTATATCGTGGGCTTCAAGCAAGAGGAGAGCGATTACCTCCTGAAATTCCTGTATGAACACATCGCGTGGAGTCAGGACATTCAGGCCCGTGTTAGATGGAGGCCGAACACCGTCGTGGTGTGGGACAACCGCGTAGGTCGAGACGGTGATTCTTCCCTGCAAACTTCGCTGACACCAGAACAGGTCACTGCGCACTCGGCTCTCATTGACTGGCAAGATGGCCAGCGACGACACATTGCCCGCATCACTCCTCAAGCCGAGCGTCCGACCGAGTAAATAGATCAGAGACGGAGATTAGCCATTTTGAGGCGGTAGTCAATACGTGCGACCGGCCATAGATCTGAGATTAGCCCTTGGAGGCGGTCGTCAATGTCCAACCGGCCATAGATCTGAGATAAAATCATTAGCAGAGCATCAACCGATCACTTGTGGTGTGGAAAAAGGTGGCATGAGTTCAAAGTTGTCGAGATGTCTTCAATTTGGATGCCCTGAGCATGGTGTTTTCTGCCCGCCCCTGACGCCAAACGATGCACATGATATTACATGCTGTTTCGTACTCCTAGTCTAATCCCCCTCGAGCCTGGCGACCACCGTGCTCATTTGTTCGTCGGAATAGATTCGGAAGCCATTCTCGCGCGTGACGCTCGCCAATTGGACGTTCTTCGAATCCAGCTTCTCCTCCATGACCTGCTTTAACGTCTTCAAGACGAGCGTCTCGGCCTCTTCCAAGGTGAGGGATCTGTGGTATTCTGACTGTAACTCCGCCTGGGCGCCTTCGCTGCCGGACCCGATTGCCTTTGCGTCGTAGCGGTAGAATGTGCCTGACGGTTCTGCGTGATACCTGCCACGCGTAAGCAGATGGTCTAACTCCTTCAATGTAGTACGTGGCTCACAACTGGGGCCCTTGATCTTCGTCCCAGCCTGCAATCAACAGGGCAACACCAAACGGGCGACTCATGATCGACTCTTCTCCCTGGGCTCCTTCACCAAACCTCAATGCCAGATCGCAGATCGCCTGGGTACAGCTCTCGACGCCGAGCTTCTCGTTGAAGTTGAAGGCATGGTTCTGCGATTCGACACGGGCGTGCTCGATCATACTCCGCGCATCGGCTTGGAGACCGGACATGGCGCAGCCAATATGTCGGTCGATCTCGACGATCTTCTCTATGCTGGAGGAGACAAGCAGGGGGGATGTGACGCGCTTTTCGACACCGAGAAGTACGCCGTGCGACGTAGCAACCTGGACGTGTTAGACTTATGATTCACCGAGAGAACATGCATTGACCGTACTCCAATGGCCGTCGACCCAAGCTTGATGGCCTCTAACGAGTATTCGACCTGGAAAAGACGGCCCTCGGGAGAGAAGGTGCTGTCCTATGTTAGCTCGATACTTCTACGTGGATGTGAAGCCGCTCACTTGATCCCTCGATCATATTCGGATCTTGCAATAAACATGGTGGGAACTCGACAACGAGGACGGTCCGGGAGGAAAAGGTATTGCTATCAGGCGAATCCGTGGTTTTGAGAGGGGCGAGGATCGGGTCGTGTCTCGCGAAGCACCAGATGTTGCAAAACGAGGTTGGTGGCTTTGGAGGACAGGCAAGCTGGGGATGCGCAATGCAGTTCAGCCTTGCGACTCCCTCTCTGCGCCAAGCTTTTCAGCCTCGTCGATGCAAGCGCGACGCGCTCCGCTGCCACTGACGAAACACAGCGAAACATCACCCCCACCACATGCTCCGTAAGAAGTTGCAGTATTTTGACACACTACGACGACGACGACGACGATGACCGCCGACGAATATGACCTCTCTCCACTACAGAAGCGCCTCCGCTACTGATCGAAGAAGTACGCAGTTTTCGAACGGCACCACACGCGTGAACTCGAGCAGAGCCACCAGAGACGAGCGACCATTTGCCCGCGACGCCGGCTCTCCAGTCCTGCCAGATGGCAACGCAGATCCGGGGAATGGAGCCAACGTAGCCTCCAACGCCGAGAGGCGATTGAGTGGTCTCGAATACAGACGAAGGGAGAAGTCAACCATCACGACAACGGAGACCATATACACAAGGAGAAGTCCAAAGAAGGAGCCCCCGAATACTGCCGCCCGGAATGGTGCGAGGCGGAGTGTAGTCAGTCCTGTGCTTAAGCAGCCAGATGAAGATGCCAGCACGCCTTCCCCGCCATGGGCACCTTCGGTATCGCTCATCCCTCATTCTTCCGCACCTCTTGCTGTGAGGGTTACGGTGCCGCCTTTATCGCGCCACGCCCCCGCAGATCTTGACCCTCTGCCTCTCGATCACTTGTCCATGCAGGAACAAGAACATGCACTACTGGATGATCTACTGTATGTGTTTATGGGCTTCGAAGGGCAGTACGTGCGGTTCCAAGACAGCTACGACCCTGCGGAAGAAAAACACCGCCTCAATGGGCCTTCTTTCCATCCGCTGCCCGGCCTCGACCCGAGCTTGCGAGACCTCACAACGTCGATGCTTTCCATGGCCACACATCATTGCGCGATTGAGGCCTTCATCGAGGTGCAGAGTCGCGAAGAATTTGGTTCGGTCAATCACGCTCTCTGTGCAGCAATCCGGAAGCTTCTAAAGGACTACCTCATCTTGATTGCTCAGCTGGAGATGAAGGTCCTCACAGATCCAAAGTTTACATTGCATCAGATGCATATCGCCATCATTCCCACCGCGCAGTGTCTGACTCAGTTATATTCACTCGCTCAAGAACTTTTAAAGAAGAATTCCCTCCTGGAAGAAGACATCGATGATTCCATCGACGACTTCGACGCGGACAACATCATCGAGCGGCTCAAGGAAGGCGGAGATCTGCTACCGGGCAGTCTGGCCAAGAAACGATGCATTGGTGGTAATGTTCTGGGATTACTGACAACCCGACTCTCCACGTTCTCTGGTGATCCCGCTGCCAGATCAATCCTAGAGATGCTCCTCCGGGAGTCCAGCCGGCCTTACATGGTCATGCTTAATGAATGGCTTCACCATGGAGGCATCAATGATCCCCACTCGGAATTTCTGATTGGTGAACGGGCCAGTATTAAGCGGGAACGACTTGATGAGGACTATACCGATGAATACTGGGAGAAGCGATATTACATCCGGGAGAAAGAAGTACCGCCACAACTGGACGCCATGCGGGAGAAGGTCCTCTTAGCGGGCAAGTACCTGAATGTGGTGCGTGAATGTGGTGGTGTAAACATCAGCAGCAAGATCGTCGATACACCCGCCACATTCGACGACCCACGCTTTCTCGACAATGTCAACACCGCATACTCCTTCGCCAACAAGGAGCTGCTACATCTCCTCCTGACCAAGAACTCTCTTCGAAGTCGACTGCGGTCCCTGAAACACTACTTCTTCCTAGACCGGGCCGAGTTCTTCCTCTATTTCCTTGAACTCAGTGATTCTGAGCTGCGTAAAAAGCATCGGGACGTCAATGTTGGCAAGCTACAGTCGCTGCTGGATCTCGTGCTTCACCAACCAGGCAGCATTGCAGTCGCCGACCCGTTCAAAGAGGATGTGAAGGTGGAGATGAACTCTGTCGGACTGACGCAATGGCTAATCAAGGTCGTCAACGTGCAAGGCATGGATCAGGACAACCCGGATTCGGTGATCGATCAATACAAAACGCCTGCCGCTTCGCAGATCTCCGCAACGGAGAAGTTGAAGGAAGAGAAGAAAAAGGAAGAGGAGAAGGACATCATCGGATTCGACGCACTAGAGCTCGATTATCAAGTGCCCTTCCCCCTATCCCTGATCATTAGTCGCAAGACGGTGAAACGCTATCAGCTCATCTTCAGGTACACCCTCGCGCTTCGCCACCTCGAGACTCAGCTCGTCGGCTGCTGGTCTACTCATACCAAGGAGAGGGCGTGGATCCACAAGTCGTCCGACAAGAAATTCGAGCTCTGGAAGCGGCGGGTATGGACGCTTCGGTCCAGGATGCTTGTCTTTGTCCAACAAATGCTCTTTTTCGCCACGGCAGAAGTCCTGGAGCCGAACTGGCAAAAGCTCATGAAAAAGGTGGACGATGCCGAGCGAGACGACACCGAAGAGATGAGGCCCGGACTCAACCCCAAGGCCAAGCCGACAGTCGATGAATTGATGCAAGATCACGTCGACATGCTGGATTCATGCATGAAAGACCTTGGCCTGACGCAGGCCAAACTCCTCCGGTTACATACGAAGCTCATGACCGGTTGCGGGATGTTTGCGTCCTACGTCGAGCACGTCACCAAGTCCATCTACGACGCTGATACGAGCATTCAATTGAAACCTGCCAAGCCTGGAGGCGCGACACCACCACCTCCGCAACCGACAGATCCAGCACGGATGAAGAGGATAGAAGAGTCGATTCGGAAATACGAGGAGCATTTCAACAGACACCTGAAGATCTTGATCGATGCACTCAACTGGTTCGCCACGACGGAAACCGTGTCATTGCTCAGCCTCTGCGGGAGATTGACGAACGCGGAGGTGCAGAAACGGGATGACCTGTTCATTTGATTGTTGGCCAGAGGAAGGGAACGTTGTTTTCAACTGTGCAAGCTGCAAACATAGGGCCCAGCACTGGGATCTTTTTACGACCTTGATGAAAATGAGTCGGGACAGGAATGTACTGGATTGGACGTGAGAGGAATGAAGAAAACACGCAAATGATACCCATGCCTAGATTTTTTGTTCTGGTCACACAGTCTTTCGGTGTGTCGTGTCTGTCGCTATGCTATGCAAAGTGGATTCCGGAAAATGTCGCGTCACCACTGCGGCGATCAGCAGCCCATTCATCCCGACGATATAACCTCACAATGTTGCTCCCCTTGTCTCTATAACTAATTAGAGGAATCTGTTAGCGGCCTCTCCTCTCGACGTACGTGCTACGTGGCTAAGCATGGTGGGTGTGCGTGTGTGTGTATGCGTATGTATGTATGAATATACCGCCCCGTGGCACGCACTTATGCTTTTGGTGTGTAGAAAGACGCAAGACTTTCTCACTGGCGGGGAGGGCGTGTGCGAAAAGCGAAATGCAAGAGAAAGGAGAGTATACAGTGGGTGGGTGAGCACGACTCTGAATATTAATCTTTCGTCACTTTGGCATTTTGCATTTTGCATTTTGCATTTGATACATCAAGTGGGTGGGGTTTGGTGACAAAAGGCCGGGGGAAATAAAAAATAGAAACACCAAATGAACCAACTTCCACGGAACAACCCGGTTTGATTGATTGGGTTCCAAGGAGTCTGCCTTGCTGACGCACTCACTCACTTGCTTTGGACGCCCGCCTGCATTTTGGCCGCCAGAATCTCATCGACGTGCTCGTGCCCGACGGCCTGCTTCATGTCGCCGTCATCCTCGACGTTGAGGCTGACGCCCTTCTTCTCGGGCCCGATCAGCACGACCAAGATGTTGTACAGCAGACAGCAGGCGGTGAAGATACAAATCACCTTGCCGTAGTGATAGCGTTTGACGCCCGCCGCGGTGGGTTCCAGGGGGAATCGCTCGCCGAGCGTGGCTTCGATGGTCGAGCTCGCCGACGAGGCGAGGTTGCCGAGCTGGTACGCCGTGCCGACGGAGAAGGTGCGCAACGACCCGGGCGACAGCTCGAGCAGGTGGATGGGCACGACGCCCATGGCTCCTTCGATGAAGAACTGCTCGAAAAATCCGGCCGCGGCCGTCGCCCGGGACGAGACGAAGGTGTAAGGGTACAGCAGGGTGGCCGAGACGAGGAACGTGACGAGCAAGGTGGCGCGCCGGCCGAAGATGTCGGAGATCCAGCCGCAGGTCACGCCGCCGGCGAAACCGCCCAGGTTGGCGACCACGTTGGTGATGGTGACGCCGTTGGCCGAGAAGCCGTACTGGCTCTTGAGCATGAGCGGGTAGAGATCCTGCGTGCCGTGCGTCTGGAAGTTCAGCCCCGCCGTGAGGAGGACCATGTACACGAGGAGGAGCCAGTGGTTGGTGAAGGAGAGTTTGAACTCGCGCGCGAAAGTCGACACGGTCGCTTTACTCGCGTTCCGCACCCTCTCGCGGTTGAGGTACGTCTCCGTCTCGGGCAGGGTGAGTCGAAACGCGATGATCAGGACGGGCGGACAGGCTCCGAACCAGAACAGCGGGCGCCACCCGTGTGAAGTCGTGTCCACGAGGGCGCGTGCAAAGACCGTTGCGAGCAAGTATCCTAGGATATATCCCATCTGGAGGATGCCCGAGACGATTCCTCGTGCCGCAAGGGGACAATCTTCGAGGGCTGTGGCGACGGCGTTGCCGTAGAGACCTCCCATGGCGATGCCAAACAGGGCACGACAGGCCAGAAACTGCCGGAACGTCTGGCAGAAGCCGGTGCCCAGCTCCAGGACAATAAACATGACGTTGACAAACACAAAGGGCCACTTCCGCCCGTATCGGTCGCTGGCAAGGCCGAAGATAATTGCTCCGATGGAGCGCACCATTAGCACCAGGGTGATTCCCCAGGTGATGTCTGTATTGCTCTTGTCGAATTCCGCTGCCAGTTGTGTGACTGTCAAGCTGACGGTGAAGAAGTCGAATGCATCCCACGTCCAGCCTGCCATGGCGACCTGTCGCTCCAGAGTCAGCTACCTGTTGCTGATTGTGATGATTACAACATCCACTTACCGCGAAGAACAGCCAATTCTTTCTGGTCAAGAGACCGAGCAACTTGATGGGGTTTGGCGGGATTGTCAAGGTTGGCTTCAGCGTCGAGAAGCGTGTTGATAGATACTTTGAGGTGCTCATCTTGACAGCGGGCTGGTCCTGGAGGCTCGTAGAGCGTTCGACGAAGGCCACGTCTACTTTCTCCTCGTCGAGGGAAGCCATGGTAGTTGTCGGTCGTGCTGTGGATTTGAGATACTTGGGTATCGTTGCAACGAACCTGGTGCTATATCACGGAAGGGGACAGGTACATAAAGAGTGGATCAGTCAGGACGATCTCGGTCCATATCAGGAAACGCACTGCTGGCATCTGTGGAGAGGGTGTTGGAGGAGGGTGTGGAGGAAGGCTGTGGAGGAGGATCGTGGAGGAAACGCATCTGGACTGATTCAGCAGTTGGAGGATTCCCTGGTTCTTCCGACGCTAGATAGAATAGGAAGACTTACAACATCTCAAGGGACGAGCCTGAGCTCGTTAACCTGGCTGCTTGTCCATCAATTTTGGAGGCCCGGGACCAGCATCGAGATTCCCATCCAAGCTTGCACCATCACAAGATCCGCCGCCATGATTGCAACCGAAACCGACAAGGACGACTGCACCGGCATGATGGCGTTCTGGGCCGACATCGACGCCGAGTACGTGCTGAAGTACCAGCGATGGCACAACTGCGAGCATATCCCCGAGCGGGTTTCCATCCCTGGCTTTGTTGAAGGTCGAAGATATCGTGCGCTCGACGACAGGCCGCACTTCTTGATGTTCTACGATACACGTTCCACATCGGTCCTTTCGTCGGAAGCATATATGGCTGCTCTCAATAAACCGACGCCGTGGACCCGCGAGGCTCTGACGCATTTTCGCAACCCAACCCGGGACGTCTTCTCGAGGCTGTCTGTTGTTGGTTGCTCAAGGACATTCGCCGCCCCCTACATCACGTCGCTGCGCTTCGATCTGCCTGACGAAGAGACAGAAGCCATTTACGCTCGACGTTGGGTGCAAGCAGCCTCAGAGGCGGACAACGTTGAACGCGTCAGACTGTACAAGGCCGACGCTGCGATCGGAAACATGGGCACTTCGGAACGAAAAGTCCACGGAGGCGGTCCTGGAAAGCAGGCATATCTCGTCCTCATCGAGGAATCCTTACCACCAAGCGAAGCACAGAGTCCGATTGATCGCGCCGATTCGGCCATAGGTGGAAATATAAGACGGTTGAGTGAGGAATGCAACAAATACTGGCTGGAGATCGCCCATAGAAAAGAGGACAAGCAATGATATATAAATTTCTTCACCTCGAAAGCGGCCTGTAGAGCGCGGTGGTCCCCGCGGTCTATTCTTGTTCGTAATGTACTTTGTTGATAAGGGTGCCGATCTTTTCGATTTCCACCCGTATGTCGTCGCCGTGATTGAGCACCACCTTGGGATTGCGGAACAGGCCGACGCCAGGACCAGTACCAGTCATGATAATGGTGCCTCGTTCCAGCGTAGTACCTTGCGATAGGAAAGCAATGGTCTTTGGGATCTTATGGATCATGTCCCTGGGTGGAGGCATCTCGATTAATTTTCCTGAGCATTGCGCATGCCTGCTTTGAGACTCACTGCGTATTGGCATCTTGCACGACACCATCGTTGTAGATTGCTCGAATCTTCAGATTATGCGGATCCTCTATCACAGAAGGGGCGACGAGGATGGGGCCGATAGGACAAGAGCCGTCGAGGCCTGCGAGCGAGATCAGTGAAACTTCTCAGCGCCATAAGACCTAGCCGCCAACAAACCTTTCGAGAACGACCACTGGCTGTTCTTGAACTGCTGTGTGCGAGCGCTGACATCGTTGCTACACGAGTACCCCAGCACATAATCCATTGCCTCGTCTTCCGATATGTCCCGACCAGTCTTTGACAACACTATGCTCAGCTCCGCCTCATAGTCGCTCGTTCCATCCTGTGCAATTTTCGGAATGTTGATTGCAGCTGGATATGGTCCATTGAGCGCAGTACGTGGTCTGACGAACAAGACGGGGACTTCAGGTACAGGTGCCTTTGCTTCCTTTGCAGCTTCGTAATAATTTAAGCCTAAGCAGCGGATGATTGGCACTTCAGATATCTCCAGGGGAGGTAGGAGCTAGAAGAAAGTCAGAGAATATCATCTGGTGCCACATATCCGTGCCACACCTTTGATATGTGCATCGTGGTATTCGTCACGACACCGTCAAAGACTGACCCGGTTACCAGCTTGACATCGACCCTTTCGCCATTGTATATTGCTAGTCCGACATCGGGCCACTTCTTGGAATCAACCTGACCCAGATGCACCTGGCCGTCTTCCTCTGCGAGGAATCTAAGCAGGTGTGTCCAAGGAGCCATCGCGTGACAGGTTCAATAAACCAGATGCTTAGAAGCTGGACATACGTATCGGTCTGGTGTCAACAACAGAGTGGCGATGGGAAGACCAGTAGCGGCACAAACCAGCCATTGCCGACTTGACTTGCAGCATCTCCAAGCATTTTTTTTGAATCCCCTCGTCTCCAGCAACGACCCGAGTTCCTGGATTTGGGGGAGTCGAAATGCGGGTCTCCTCCACAAACTCTCCAAATGGACCCTGCAGGTGAGCGGAAACAGGTGGTTGATCGGCACATTTGAAAATAGTGCAGAGATGCTCGATGGGTATTTGATTTCGGTATTGTCGAGATTCCAAGCCTCTCAAATCTTTTTCAGATCGAGCCGAAAACACCAGAAACGACGTCAACTCATCCTTATATGCAGTTGCCGCCCCGAAGACCGCTTGAAACTCTCGTTCATTCGTAAGGGAGTGCCTCGTCGATAGTCGACCCTGTTCTCATGGGTGAAGCTTCGACACCTAGCCGCGTACTCCCCTCTCTTTCGCACCGTCCGCAAGATACCATGGCAGAGTATCTCGAGGCACATAACCTGCCCGACACGATTGAGTCGGAGGATGCAGTCGAGGAACTTTTATCGCGGCCACCGATCTGGCTTCCGAAACTGCTCCAGAGTGTGGAAGGGGATATCATGTTTCTGGGGATCGGCGGTAAAGTAGGCCCAACCATTGCTCGCATGGCGAAGCGTGCGACACCATCGAAGCGAGTCATTGGAGTGGCAAGATTTTCGGAGGCCGGTCTTCGCGAACGTCTCGAGAGCTGGGGCCTGGAAACCATCACCTGTGATCTCCTGAACAGAGAAGCCGTTGCCTCATTACCGGACGTCGCCAACATTGTGTACATGGCTGGCAAGAAGTTTGGTGCGGATGAAGATCCCAGCTTTGCCTGGGCAATGAACACTCATGTACCGGCCGTGGTAGCGGAACGCTTCAAAGCTTCGCGCATTGTCGTCTTCTCGACGTTGTGCGTCTACTCTTTCGCTCCAATCAGCGGCGGCGGATGGAACGAAAGTGTCCAACCAAGCCCGGCTGGCGACTACGCCATGAGCTGTGTCGGCAGGGAGCGCATGTTCTCTTATTTCTCACGGCGCCATAACACCCCAGGCCGAATTATTCGACTCAACTATGCCATCGATATGCGGTATGGTGTCCTCCATGACATCGCTCGGTGGGTGAAAAGCGGGACTCCTATCCCGATCGAGACTGCATATGCTTCAGTCATCTGGCAAGGAGACAGCAACGCACAGATACTCGGGGCCCTGGCCCACGTCACAACACCAACTAGTCCACTCAATGTCGGCGGAGCAGAGCATATGAGCGTGCGGATGGCGGCACATGAGTTCGGCCGTCGTTTCGGCAAGACACCGATCTTTGAAGGGACGGAATCAGAGTATGGATGGTACAACAGCACGCTGGCCGCTCAGCGCTTATACGGCTACCCTGTCGTGTCTCTTGCCCGCATGATTGACTGGACGGCCGATTGGGTTGGAAAAGATATGCCGACAATCAACAAGCCAACACATTATGAAGAGCGTCGTGGTAACTTTTGAAGATTGGGAGTGGCTGCAGGAGCCAAAGGTCGACTGGAAAAGCCACCAGGGCGTGAGTAGAGCATGATGGACGAACTGGTGAGAGTTGATATTGGGCTGTGTGATCTCACAACGGGACAGCTCCTTCGTGGCTAAGGCGCGTTTTCTAAGTTCAATACTGGTTAAGAAAATAAATAGCAGATGGAAGGAGCCGCTGATGTATCGTGAGCATGCTCTTGACTCAATAAAGCTGGCTGTCTGAAATTTGACAAAGCGAAAAGTGAGGCGGCGATGAGGGCGAAGTGAAAGTTGCGCAGGAGCCGCATAGCCGGTGTTGGCGCCAAGACGTGGAAGCCGGGTGCCACAATGCACACTCCCCACCGCACCCTAACGGTCATCCTCCATGCCCCGACGTGTACCCTGTCACGCCTGTAGACCCTTAATAGGTACGCTTGTGGCCCCGCGGGGCGTGAGGAGAGCCACGGTTACCTAGTTGTGCCTTCCCCGTGGGAGATGCCTACATGATCCCGTCAACAGCTGATCACTTGTGTCTCGGGTGTTAGCCGTAAGCAAGTTTTGCACTAGACCGCTGTTGCCACAGATCTGGGCCTTCAAGCCTGGGAGTGTCGATTCTTTGCTTCCGACTAATACTCATCAATGCAAGAGAAAGCAATGGTGCAAGCGCGATTGCCTCGACATCCTTCTTGCGTACGTGTTGATTTCGAGGCCTAATGAGTGATCCTTCGAGTACAGCGACCCAATTGAGGTTTCCATGCCGGTATTGCGATCGGAGATTCAAACGTCCGGACCATGTCCAGCGTCATGAGCGAAGGCACACGAAGGAAACACCGTATAAATGTCCTTGTGGTCAAGCTTACCCCAGGCAGTACGTACCTCCTAGCGGAAAGCAGACGGATTCATGTGAACACTCTCTGACACCTGTACAGCGATCTTCTGACAAGACACCAAAAGTCCGCTCACAACATTGAGCCCTCGAAACGCCGAAAACTACAGCACGAACGGCTTGGTCAGCACCAGCACGATGCATCACAGTGGCAGGCACAAAGCCACCACCAAGGCAACGGCGATATTAGTCACGGCCAGCAGCCTTCTGGAGCTCTAGTTGACACGACTTTGACCTTGAGCAATCAGCAGCACTCTACAGGGCTGCACACTTCGGCACACGGGCTTTCCACTGACCAGCAAGCCAGCAGAGTCGATGGTGATCTGCAAGGCCCGTTAAATGATGATATGCTGCTCACGAGTCTCCATGACGACGCCGCTTTCCGATATACGAACGACCATGACCTTTCCAAACCCGGCCGTTCTGTATATCCTTCAGAGGCCGGTGGCCTGGTGCGTGAGGAGCAAACAGCGCCGTTAACTACGAGTGCAAATACCCATGAGGGCATCAGTGTAACAGCACCAGTGGACCCAAACAACCATTCTCACGCCCATCAATTTCACAACCCTGAGACTGGCTTTCCGCAACTCAATCCAACGAGCCTCGAGATGGACAATATCTTTGATAATGTGGACTTCCTTGTGGGCCATCTTGATTTTTCAACCCCGAATCCACCTCCCCAGCATCATCAGGCATCAGAACATGAAGTTGCGCTAGCACCGCCCGTCTTATCTGGTGAACAGAACACAAGAGCCCTCTCAGGGCCTTCAACGCACGACACGCACCGAATAGCTGTTGACTGTGATGAAAACCAGGAGATCAATGTCTTTTCGCGAATCGGCTCTCCACTCCCTTCACTGCGATCACTACCGGGAGCACGGTCACAAGGCCGAGAGGGCCGAGGGACGCTAGACACAGGATCCGGACCTTGCTGGAAAGTTTCGCAGGCAGACTATATCGAGCTGCAAGCCAAGATGGCCAAGTATTCAGAGGTGTTTCCAACAGATCTTGTCCTCCCAAGTCGGCATACAATGTCTGCTTACCTCGAGCGATGTATCAACAGTCTATATAAGCACCAGCCTCTGTTCCACGTGCCCACATTCAGGGTGGCCGACTCTGCTCTCGAACTCATACTGGCAATGTGCGCCACAGGAGCGCAACTGAGGTTCGAAAGCCATACAGGCGTACCCCTTTTCCACGCCTCAAAGGCCCTGATCATGTCTCGGCTCCAACACCGCCACGAGGAGAGTCTGGTTAGCACTTTGAAGCAGCCATGTCTTGCCAATGCAGAGACGACAGCGGCAAGTTCACTTCAGTCACCCAATTCCGAACGGCAATCGCCCACCAATGGTCTCTTTGATACAAGTCCCAATCAGATTGGGAATCATTCCCAACTCACATCAATATCAACAGCCAGCAGACAACGCTTGCAGACCATACAAGCAATTTTGACGCTGATGTCTTTCGGGTCCTGGGGTCTGAAGGGGTTGCTTGGTGAGACCATCCTTCTTCAAAGCCTGCTGGTAATGCTTGCGCGCGAAGAAGGCCTTACCCAGGAAGCCGAAAGCATCATAGAGCGGAGTAGTAGCGCGGTGGAGCGATGGCATGCTTGGACCGAAACCGAGAGCTGGCGGCGCGTCAAGATAATCACTTACACCTTCACCAACCTACAGAGTCTCGCATATAACATGGCTCCGCCCCTGCCATCGGCCGAAGTCCGCTGCCTCACTCCTGCTTCTGCGGATGAGTGGGCAGCGGCTAACGCACAGCGGTGGGAGGAAATTAGACGTGCATCACGAATCACCGCCATTCCGTTCCAAGACGCATTCCATAAGCTGTTCCAGCATGAAGTTGGGGATGCGGTCGCCAATGCAGACGATAGTCCTTCGATCTCGGCACTTGGCAACTATGCACTCATCTTCGGCCTCCTGCAGTGCATCTACTTTCTGCGACAACGTCATCCTGTGCCATGTTCCAGCGGCGCAGACATTGCTGCCGGCTCCAACCTACGCGGCGAAGACATCGACAGCATCATTCGTGCACTCCACCGTTGGCAGCGGATGTGGGAGAAATGTCCAGAATCGACCATCGAGCCAGAAGCATCCGCCGGGCCCATCTCCTTCAACGCCATTGCCTGCTTACGGCTTGCCTGGATCCGTTTATATGCTGACCTGGGACCATGTCGAGCCCTCGCAACTCGAGATCCGAGCTTGATTGCACGTGTCTTCACTTCGGGACCTTCACTGCCACGCCACCCGCAACTCACCCCGGTTCTGCTGCAAGCCATTCATGCCCTCAGTGTCCCCGTTCGGCTAGGGATCAAGTTCGTTGCCCGAAGTCAGTCACTGTTTTGGAGTGTCAACCAATCGCTGTGCGCCCTTGAATGTGCCGTCATTCTCAGCAAGTGGTTTGAGACTCTGGCCTCCACGCTTGCACAGACTCCCATGTCGAAACAGGAGAAAAATCTCGTGCTGATTCTCCGCGGCATGGTGCTCGAGTCCGGTTTCTTCACCGAAGGTGATCTCGACACCCTGTCTCTGAGCGCAGAGACGCGACAGGGTACCAACACCAACACCAACCCCGACGGTACTGACAGAACCCTGAACGGCAATCTCAACGCAGCCACCCAGGCCAGCACGGGCAGTAGCACCACCACCACCAATGCCGGTGCGAATGAGGATCTCGTGAGCGACGCCCGCATCTTCGGCATGGATCTCGACCACTGGATACTGCAAGAGATGGCAATGCCCACGCCCCCTTCACCCAAGGACGACGCGACCGCATGGCAACGCCAAATTTCGGGCTTGAGAGTCGCTGTAGCGCGCTTGTGGGCAGAGGTGTTCTCGGACAACCATGTCTTCGACGTTGTCACCACGATAGGAAGGACTTTGAACGTTCATGCCAAAATGCTGGAAGGAATCATATAGAATTGTGGACAGCAGGGTAGAAGGGTTCCCACCTCTCAGACCCTACGAGGCTGCTTGGCTTTCTCATTTGCAGCCTAGAATATACAACATTGACGGCAATGCAGCTGTCGAGGCGATATCAAGCCCAGACGGTTTACGGTGGAGGTCCGCTTCCGTTGTTGAACAGTAGAACCCATCAATACCCATGAGAAGACGAAGTTCGCGGGATGAGCCATCGTAATGAACTAGATGGCACTTCTGAGAGAAGTGCTTCTCCCTCACACGGGGCTAAGGAGGGCCTACCCTTCGGTACCTACCTAATTCTGTGTCTCGTGTCTCATTTGGAGAAAAAACATTGATTGGCGAGGAAAGGAATCTTAGATGCCTTCTCGCTGATCACCTCGTCTTGTAAACGCAAGGCTTCAACACCTTTGCCTCTTCTTGTGGCGTCACATCATCTTCAGGACCCCGTTTGTTGGTCTTGCCCTGCTCGACCCTTTGATACTCTCTCCCGGTCCACTTGAGACCCTTGTGTTTCCCTGCCGTGGGGATGCCGGATTTTGTGAAGGCCATGCTCACGAACATCTTGTTCGACTTGTCCACGCTGTCCTCGCGCAGCTGGAAGCCGCGGCGTGTAAAGACCTTGACAAAGGCCGAGATGTCGGTCTCGTCGCCAGCAACCTTTTCCGTGGCATCCTCGGCATAGATCTCCTCCCCGAGAGCAGCAGCAGCATCTTCGTCGTCCGCACCCCTCTTATTCGGCTTCTGCTGCTTCCTCCTCTTCCCCACGCTGTTGTCAACCGCTTCGCCCTTCTGTCTGCCTACCCTTCCAAACCGACTCTTCACCTCACTGACCCAGCACTCTCCCTTGCCGTCACCCCGGAGTATTCGCCAGGCCTCTTCCACGAAGCTGATCCAATTCGTGCCCATCAAGCTGAGACAGAAGACCGCTATATCCACCTCGCCGTCGCGGAGAGGCAAATTCGATATGTCGGCTTTCGTGACCAGGGTGCTGGGCGCGTGCAGGTCGAAATTGTGGAACTTGAGCTTGTGAGATTTGATCACCGATTGGCAGCCGCGAGCAAGGGGCGCGTCGCCGCAGCCCAGGTCGGCAATTGTGCAGAGAGAGGTCTTGGGGCGGCGAGGAAGCGGAGATTCTCGTAGGGGACGCTGTTTCGTGTCTCTATCGGAGGTTTGTAGTTGTCCTCGATGCCTGATGGAGGCTATGTACTTTTCCACCGGGTTGACGGGCCAGGAGTCCTTGACTTGTTGAGAGAAGCCGGCGTGGTACTCGGCGAACAAGTCTGGTGAGTTCGTAAAGAGGTCCAAGGCTGCTGCCGACGAGGTTGTGTAGAGCGTCTCATTCAAGTGACGGAACCGCGCCGATGTGAGCTTGCTGCGCATTTTGGCCTGTAGCGCCGTCAACTTCGCAGGCGGCGGCGGTGCTGGTGGGAGAGTCTTGAGAACCTGGTCCCGGGCAGAAGAGATGGTTTCGGCGTCGCCATTGCTCAGTCCCGGGTGAGTTGCTTTCGATGTGCGGTCTCCTTTCTTCTGCGCCGACTGTTGCTTGTTTTTGGATATGTCCCGTTCATCCTCCCTGTGCTTGTCCTTGTTCTTGCTGCGCTTTTTTTCCTGTGTTGCTGCGGCCTCGTCATCCCCGGTCTTGTGTTGCTTCAATTGCTGCACGTCCCGCTTCCCTGTCTCCCGCCTTTTGTGATTGGTTTCTTCTTCTTCTTGCGCCTTTTTCTTCTTTGACCTTGCAGGGTTGGCGTCGGCCTGCTCGTTCCACAGTCTCTCGAGCTCACTCCCTGAGACTTTGGACGCCTGGTCGCTATGGGCAAGGGTACTCTTCCTCTTGCTCGAGGTGGAACCCGACGCTCCGGAAGATGCCTGACTGGCGCTTTTGGCTGCAGGCTTTTCCTGAACAAGTGAGGTCGAATCGACTGACCAACCTGGAACAGAAAACATGGTTGAGGTCTCCGCGGAAGGGGAGGGCAGTCTCAACCTGGCATTAGATTCTTGTAAGGGCCATGCAGGTCTCAGATGGTGCCAGGGCCAAAATTGCACGTAGATAACGCAGGGCAGACTGGAATCGCTCTTCACAGAAAGAACGCCTGGCCGCAGGTGCTGCGAGGTGCAATGCACGGCATGGCATTACACGGTACAATAAAATTTTCGTGGCGGCTTTCCGGGGATGCAAGAGCCGCAGCTGCAGCAGGGGCGGGGCCACGGGGGCCAAACAGCCGGCGCTGTTTGGTTGCGATTGGCCTTGGGAGCGCTAACTCCGGAACAGCGCTCAGAGGTCCAAGCCTAATCACCGCCTGGGCGTAAACGTGGGGGAGACTTTGACGCCCCGAAGCCACGGCGATCAGGTTCGCAGCTACGACACAGAGTCCACAGCACCATACGAGTACGGGTACTCCTGGGGCTCCGTACAGCATCTGCGCTCATAGCCTAATTGGCGTCTGGCAAAGAAGATGACCCTGACAGAGATACATCCTGTACGTCTCATCCCAGCACATCAAGGTCTTTCGGTCACTCCTCGTTGTCCAATACCGTTGTATCTCCAGCCATGCAGTCAGACAGACCGGCCGCAATCGACAGCAACTCCATGCATCCAGCCACGCATCTGCACTGTCAGTTAGAAGCCTCGCGGCATGCAGGAGATCCGCCCCCGGACCCAGGGAGATATCAACTGTCTTGGTAGCCAACCGGATTGTGCAGCGATCACTAACCTCATCCAGGCTATAGCTCTACAGACGGCGAATGATGCGGCAATCTCGCACGCTCGCTTCCTCCACCACGGGCCCAGCAGATACGAGTTGCAAATATAGGACCCTCTATCGATCCCTTCAGGAAGCACCCCTCTAACTCTTGGGCTCGAATCAAGCTCATCTGCCATCGTTTTAAGTTTTCCGGTTTCAACGCGGCGACCTCGGGGACCAGACTCTCTCGGCGGGCACCCCCAACGTCTTTGCAGCCTCAAGTCTGCGTCCGGCAGCAGATCAGCGATTGACACGACCATTCCGTCCGGAAAGGGCCATATGTTTCAACGCCTACCCAATAAACCCGGCCTAGTGCCCGCAAAGGCGAACGGGGGACATCGTTGTCACACCAGCTTCTGCAGGCTGTTGCTGTAGTTGCGTCACACGATCGTGATTTTCGGCTTCATCGCAAATCACAGACCATAGGCAGCAGCCCAAAACTTCAATAGTTTCCCGGTCCATGCTTTGGCACAGGAAGACCATCCTCTGCGTGCAAGTGGAGCTAATGATTTGAGCATAGCTGGATGAGTTATCATACATGCAGGACGATCCTGTCGTCTATCAACATGGTGGCCATAGATGATCGAGGCTAACGGTTAAGGACAGGCGCGGATCGTGTCACAGCTGGGTGACAGTTGCCATCGATCTTCAGCCGTTGCATGTCGACGAGGTTTCAATGTGACCTGGCCTGGCGCACTGTAACATTCGACGCCCATCTTGACGTTGAGCAATACCAAGACGGCAATCTCCAGCCAGCCGATCGAGGGTCCCCACCACAGGATGATGCAAGATGCACGTTGCACAGTACCCCGACCAAGCTGAAGGGATCGAGTATTCGTACTGTGTCTCGTATCATCTTGTACCGGAGGAATGGATGATATACCCGCCAGAGTGCCACCCTCAGCTGGCCCAGTTTCGCCAATGACCAGTCATTCCCCTTGTCCCCGAAAGATTAGCTCGACGTTGGTTCAAGAAAGCAACCCCCAGATTGGGAAACAAGCCAAGTACGCCCATGTCGAGCCAGCAATTCTCATGCTCCAAACCGTCTCCACATTGTCCTGCTCTGGAATAGAGGGCTAAGGCGCATCTGCTGATGCCTTGACACGGACTCAGCCTTACAGGCCCCTCTTAAGCCCCTCTTGACTTGCTTTTCTATTCGTACGAGTACCAGGCATTCTCGATCGGGTATGAAGCTTGGATCTGCTGTCAACACATCCCTGCATCCTTCTGTGACCATTCACTAGTACCCAGTGCTGCCTCCTGCGAGGTCCCCAGGCCTGCTGTTACAGTAGACTTTGCTGTCACTAAAATCAATACAGCTCAACATTTGCTGCGGCTTACAGGGGTTCGTTCCCCGGGTGCCCGTGGTACCAGCCTTGAGGGCCTTCTGTCTTCAACAACGAACGGGCCAATCAATTGGGACCTGGCTGTCACTCTGCATGCGCTGGCTGTGGAAAGGGTGATACCGGTACTTTGAGCCCGTTTGACGCCGTCGACGTTGTTCTGGAGAAGCCAGCCACATCGGCCGAACTCTGTATCCTGGGGCAAAATTTTCCGGATCCACCACGCTTTTTGCCCGTTGCCTCAAATCACATCCGACGTTGATATGAGCAGTGCCGAGCGCATGCTCTCTGGAACAGAAATCACCCGCAATAGCAGTGGATGTGGAACGTAATGCCGACATCCAGACTTAGCGCAGCCATCACGACCTTTGGCCAGGAGGATCTCCCCACAGTTCCTATCCTGTCCCTCGGGATCCTCCAGGCCAAACAAATTGGCTAGCAATTCTGGTGCAGCCCGGATTCTCTTATCAAGCCGTCCAACACCGATTTCGGCTTTGCGACTTCCAGCTCGTCCGCATCGCTTGAGACATCGACAACAGCGTCCGAAGTTCAGCAAATCCACGCCCCATGTCGCCTAAACGAGAGGACGAGGAATCTGTCGAGGTCAAAGATCCGAGCATCAAGTCAGAAGATGAATCTGCACCAGCGGCGGTACCCGACGCCACTCGCAAACAAGCCGCGAAGAGGCGCACCAAAACTGGCTGTTTGAGTAAGTCTGCAGGTCGACGCTGTTGTTGATTATCGCTTCTTTGGTATGAGATGCTGATATGTTTTCGTGCCAGCGTGCCGCAAGCGACGGTAAGTCCTCCCTGGGTTCCAGAGATCCGTCGGGCTTTGCACAATCGTCACCTTGATCTAACAACCTTGTGCAGGATCAAATGCGGAGAGGAAAAGCCAGTAAGCACCACACGACATCTGACCACTGGTTGACTGCGCGTCTCTTCTGACCTCGATTAGTTTTGCAAGAATTGTGTCAAGTCGAAGCGCGACTGTGCCGGCTATGTCCAACCGCTCGTCTACAACAACAAAGGACGTAAAGATCCGAATAGCGGTGATCAGCTCTCTCTTCAAGAACAAGAGACGACCCCTACGATAAATCTACGCTGGCAGACCGAGCAGCCATACTCGGGATCGCACAATGTTTTCACTCAGGCTGATGGCCCTTCACCATACCAGCAGTTGCCATTCAGTGCCAGTTATCATGCTATATCTCACCTGCCACAAAATGCCCCTCACCCTCCGGGTAGAGCACAAGACCACGGTAACCAGCGATGGCAGGGCCGTCAACCACTCCTGAGCCAGCCCGGTCCCGAAGCGTTCAATTCATTAGACCAATACGCACCGAGTTTCGATCTATCGGGTACCTTGGCTGAGGACGCTCAAGCTTTCCTTCCCTTTGATCCGCAAATGCCAGCTCAACCCATGTATTCTGCTGGATACCCTCAGTCAGCCACAATGCAGACACCAGTGTCGGCATTTTCTTCCAGCAGCCACTTCTATCCGACAGAGCATCCGAATACCGCTCAGCATCAACAAAGAGCGGCATCGTTGTCACAACCATACGGCATACCACCTATTCTTGTAGAGGGTATGTGGCCAAATCCGGCGACACTGACTGGTACCTATGTGTGCTAAGCTCTTCTTAGAACATGCGAGTGGACAGTATGGTGCGCATGGTGGCCTACAACATCTAAGTTACGCTCCTGTTATGGCCTCCGGCCTAGCCACGGTGGCTGCTGCCGGATCCCATCATCATGACGAGGAGTATGAAGACCCCGACGATCCGTTCGACGTGGACATGGAAGACCCGGATCTGTCATATTATGATGCTGCGAACAATCTCACGGATATACTTGGTCGATCCGGCCAAGCCGATTTCCAAGCTGCCAAACTGTATATTCCCCGCCGAACCGAGTATAAGGCGGTCGCAACATATGGATTACCAATAACTAAGTCACCGCTCCGAGATGAGAGGAACGAGCAAATTTTCTGCCATTTTGTCGAAATAACCAGCAACACCATGTCGATCTTCGAGAGACACCATTTTAGTCCGATCGCTGCGCCAGCCCGGACACTCTGGAATTTTACGATCCCTGCCCTAGCGTTGGGCCATGCAGCACTCGCGCACGCGATGCTGGCTCTCGGAGCGTTGCATCTTGCAAAGTTGAACAACACCTCAGAGAATCCTGCGATCAAGCATTTTACGTACGCTGTCCGGCGAGTCGGGAGGCTCTTGGGCCTTCCTCAGCGACGCCACGAAATTCGGACGCTCGCGACGGTTATGCTTCTTGGGTATTACGAAGTCGTGGCTGGTGACCACTCGCGGTGGAATCTTCACTTATCAGGCGCTGCCAGGCTGGTGTTGGAGCATGACTATGCTGGTTTGACCCGAACAGCAAGGCGGATGCGCCACGGCGCAAAGGCGAGGCTGAGCCAGTGGACAGCTCAATTTGCCTTGACGGAGGAGAATTATGCTCGCGTGGCGGGGATCCCGCTTGCCCTCCTCGACGATGCTGACTGGGAGGTCGATCAGGCACTGATTTCTCGGCTGCTAGGCGTGCGCGTGGACTATGACCATCAATATCAACC
Source organism: Cladophialophora carrionii CBS 160.54 (assembly GCF_000365165.1). Lineage (NCBI taxonomy): Eukaryota > Fungi > Ascomycota > Eurotiomycetes > Chaetothyriales > Herpotrichiellaceae > Cladophialophora > Cladophialophora carrionii. Next base: position 409,091 of record NW_008481817.1, on the reverse strand, counting down.
GAACTTTAGCTTGCGAGCGACCACATCAACTCTCAGCGAGAAAGATGTGGAAGAATTGAAGACGAAGATGAGTTTGAGATGGTGGTATTGCAAGCAGGATGTCTTTCAGAGCATGGTCTCCGGTGATCCACCACTAATGGCTCTCGAGAATTGGAGGTACTGTCCGCCCAGAGGTCAATTTGGGCGCGCCGATGCCCCATATGCCACATTCGACCACTTGCTGCTTGTCATGGCACGCCTGTGTGATTTTGGAGGCAAAGACCGGAGACGGAAGCAGAAAGCGGTAGCTGCTCAAGGCGGGCAATGGAGACCGCCACCCTGGCTTTTTGGGCCGCAGAGGCCACCCATACCACCGGGCGGGCATGGGGCCCCGGGCTCCTCCAAGCCGTCTCCAGTTTCATCCGCTGGCCAGGCTCCTGCATCCGCCAAACCAGGAGGAGCTCAGGATGGACCAAGACCCACTCCTCCAAGTGCGAATGAGGGTAGAGCCAGGCAAAGCAGACCAGGCGCACCCGGCGGGACGGTGCCAGGACCCCAGCAAGGCGCCAGTCCTCCCATGCTCGGAATGATGCCACCACCGTCGGAGCCTCCACAGCTGGATTCCGCCTTCCACTCGATGGACGCAAGCATCAAGGATCCCGCGTTTGCTGTCGTGCGCGAGCACAAAGAATCCAGCCCGCCCACGAATCTCGAGGATGACACTGCAAGAGCCATGGCCGAATATGAAGAAATCACGAGAGCCTTTGATCTCTTCGCACAATCACTTGGTCCTGATTTTGAAGCGCTGAACGACAGCGGAAACCCCATCTCGTCACCTTTTGGGCCTGCACTGGTGTACAAGAACGCGGCGATTGCGTGCATGTGGGCGTGCTATTATGTGGCCCGTATCTCACTGCAACGGCTACACCCTGAGATGCCGCCAGCCGCGATGGTTGCGGCTGGTGTAACCGCACACCTCACCCACGATTACGCGCAGACCGTGGGCAAGATATGTGCCGGGCTCTACGCAACGCAGCAATACGGCCAGACTGGTGCTCTGGATCCCAGCTTTGCTGGTGCGTTGATGGAGAGTACCTTCTTCCTCCTCTTTGCGGGGATCCAGTATACGGACGCGGCGCAGCGAGGCTGGACCATCAGCAAGCTCAAGGACGTCGAACGGCGCTGCGGATGGCGCACGTCGGGTGCCATTGCCGCAGGGTGTGAGACTGCCTGGGAACGCATGGCGCAAGCTGGAAGGGGCCCTCCGTACGAACGAAGGCGAGATGTCCGCAACAAAGACTCCCGGGTGAGCGGTATAACAACTCGATCAGACAACTCGTCGCCTCAGAGCGGACAGCATTCGGATGCCGTCGCTGACCAACACGAATCTGAATTCGTCAATCACGACCGCAGCCTCATCGACCGATCAAGCTCCACTCGAGTACACTGGGCACTTGGCTTGCTGTCGGTGGAGGAAGATATCAAGAAGATGGCGCTGGACAACGACTAGGTCGGGGGCTTCACTGGGCTGTGCGTACGTGCCTGCCCACCGACGGTGAAGTGAAGAGCACTTGCCTCAAAGGCAGCGCGATGCCCACTGCCGCCTTTGACGCTTCAATCTCAGCATTCAGTCCAGCTTCACATTCTCCTCCACATCGTTTGGCTGCCACAGCGAAGTCACGTATTGTGACATACCGTCTTTGTTGTAGACATAGCAGGCTGACCCGGCCTTGTATCTGCTAGCAAGCACCACACCGGCATCGAATCTACTGGAGTCTATCGTCTCAGCCATGGCACATTCACCAAGCGCATCCGCACCTCTGTATATCATCGAGACCGCACCAAGCGAGGACACTGAGTCTTTCGGCAAAGGCGTCACTTCATACTTCGACATTTCACCCAAACGTGATGGCTCCCCTGCGACCCGGTCACCTGCCTCGCCGCCCGACATTAGTCCTGGCTCTCAGCCCCAGCTGCCTCCTGTCCGACGTCCTCACTTCCGCTTCCATTCTGATTATGAGGCTCTGCACAGGAGAATCCATGGCCACATCATCGCAGAGACCCAATCCCTCGAGACGCTGACTTCACCTGGCCGGAGTTCGACACCATCTCAAGAAATCCCCTCGGCGAAGATCACGCGGGGTCGGTCCTTTGAGCAGTCTCTCCGCCGTGCCTCTTTGCAGACATCTGGATCCTCTGGACGCAGCTCCGCCGTGGTTCGATCGCCTTCGCCGAGGGAAAATCTCAGATATCCTCCACGCCAGTCGAAAGTCAGCCAGCTCCGGGCAACATCGTCTTCATTGACCTCCAGAGCGGGCAAATGGAATGCTGCCAACGAGGTCGCACAGCGACGGTCCTCGACGCTATCTGAGAGTATTACAAGAGATGGCAATATCATTGTTGTCCGTACAGATCAGGCTCCAATGAGACCACCGCCATCGAAAAGTGCGCCGGTCTCAAAGGTGTCCAAAGCCAGTTCCATAAAGGTCGAGACGGAATTCACGGAGTCTGGAAAGCCGCCAGGAATAACCCATGGGGTTCAGCCTTCCCAGCCAGGGATCAGCGAAGAAGCTCAGCCTCCAGACCAGAAGACTCGTTCTCCCGACCATGATCGGCGTCAGTCAAGGTCCCGCAGAAGCTCAATCAATCCTAAACAGATCTTCTCAGCGCCATTGCAACTTCTGCGCCGGGTCAGCCTGTCCAAACGCACGAGCTCACCAGCTGTGGCCCAGAGATCCCCACCGTCTTCCACAACAAGAAACACTCGTTTGGCAGACCATACCACGCAGCTCAAGCGGAATTACACATCAGACGTCCTGCAACGCGTGAGTGCGACTTTGCAGGAGACCAAAACGACAACACCAGCCACGCTCTTCCCACCGCAGATTGCCCGGCCACTGACCTGGAAAACCTTCTCAGACAAATCAATTCCCCCAAAAGCGAAGAAGGGCCAACGCAACGCACACGGACTCGTGTCATCGCTGGACCACAGCAGCAACAACAACCATAACAGTGGCAGTGGTGATCATGGGTCGGACGTTCAATCGTATACTTCGAGTCAGAGATACCTTCGCATGGGTACCATGCCCACAAATACCCCCGACGAAAAAGCCACATACAAGATCAAACGGAGTCCGAGCGCAGAGACGGAGGAGTTTCTGAAGGTTGATATCAGTGTCAGAGGAGGCACGAACTACCTCCCAAGCGAGGCGCGTCGCATCCACACTCCACCCCTTCCCGAAGAAGGTGCAGACGGCCGCTGGAAAGGCTTTTTCTTCGACTACAACGCACCGAGACGAACTAGTAGCTTGCAGGCCCCTGAAATTGTTGTGGAAGACGTAGCCAACAGCGGCAGTGGCAGTCCAGACAGCGTCATGTCGGCCGACTTGGAACGACATAAGCTGATACCAGAGGGGAGGCCCAAACTTGAGAGATCGAGAACAAAGAATAAGCGCATCCTGACTAGTGAGTGGGCAGACGTCAAACTTGCCGAGATCGATCTGCTGGGGACCGAGACCAGGCAAGATGACATGCAAAGTGCCCAAGAAGGGAGCCGGCGATTGAACTCCCCGGACGTGCTATCGAGGAATCGGACCAGGATCATGTACGAGGGGAAGGAGGTGGAGCCTGAGATGTTCGACTTGACCATTCCAGAGCATTTACCAAGCAGTCCATTGTGTCCAAGGCATCCAAGGTATTGGCGGGTAGTGAAGCGACAGGGGTCACATTTCCGGGGTTGTTGGATGCATGGGATTGGTGTTTACGAGAGCACGAAAAGCAAGGCATGAGGAGGGATACGAGTTGGGTAGGGGCGCGAGCGGTCACACGGGAGCGTCGGTAAACTCTTTGGCATGATTTGGAAATAGGAGCGTATGCACTTGGTCTGTGGAGAGCGCATCGAGTGGATGTTGTGAGCGAAGTATAGTGAGCGGACTCGCGTAGGCGGCAATGAAAGGCTGGCGATGGTCGGACAGCCTGCCACAGACGGGAAGATGGCATTCCATATCCCTGACTTTTCGTGCAGACGCCACGTCAATGATGCATAATATCAAACTATATCTCGGTCGCTGTGTCGAAGGGCACAATGTCAACCCATGTCTTGCGTCTTGCGTCTTGCTCTCTCTCTTTCGTCCACATCACAACTCCCCAAACTGCTCCTCGTACTTTGAAATATGCGCCACCTTCTCAGCACTCGCGCTGGTCTCGTCAAACCTCAACTCGACCCACTCGTCGACCAACTTCTTGGCCAGCTCCAAGCCGATGACGCGCTGGCCGAAACACAAGACCTGGGCATTGTTGGACAGCACGGCCCTCTCGACGCTGTAGGGATCATGCGCCGTCACGGCGCGGATGCCCTCGACCTTGTTGGCCGAGATGGCCACGCCCAAGCCGGTGCCGCAGATGAGCAGCGCGCGGTCGGCCTCGCCGGACTTGATCTTCTTGCACGCGTCCACGGCGAGGTGGGGGTACGCGGTGGCGTCGTCGGCGTCGACCACGCCCACGTCGAGCACCTGCGTCACGCCCGTGTGTTTGTGCAGCACGTCCTTGAGGGCCGTTTTGTAGGCGTGGCCGGCGTTGTCGCTGCCCACGACGATGCGGAGGGGGGTTTTGGTCCCGTTCGTGGTTGTGGTCATGGTGTCGGTGGTGGTGGTGCTGTGCGGGTCGTGGAATGAGTGCAAGGGAATGAATGCGTGGCGTGTGTGAGAGGACTTTGCCGGGCTCAGTAGTTAGGTACGCAGTACTCGGTACTCGGTACTCGGTATGGTATGGGTGTGTATATGGGTAGGAGTATGGCGTATGTTGTTCCCGTCGAGGTGGTTAATTCCAGGACTGGGTATATTATGTGAGTATACAGAGTAGCTAAGGTCGGCCAAGCACAGCGCAGGAACTAAAATATAAATCACATCACATCCTGACCTGACTTTTTGTTGAATGAGATCAAATGTTCTACCCCAGTAGTGGATCTGATCTATGGTCTCGGGCAACGGCGTGGTGGCCGTGGATGCCGACCGGAAGGGTGTCCTCTCGCTGTGGCATTGCGGCATTGCCACTTCCACTTCCGAGTTCTGTAGGTGCCTCTCACCCCTCGCGTTGTGCGTCATTGCTGTGTTCAGGCTTCTCCAAATTTGCGCGCTACCTCGTACACCGGGGTTGCCCTTTCGGGACATCCGGGCGGATCAATTGCACACGGGCACGGCGGACAACGTGGGGCAGGGGCTGAGTGCGCCTATAACCACGTGCTGGCGCTCCAGGCGGGTCTTGTTCGGCAAGGACTGACTGCATACAGGACTCCGTACTCACGGTTCTCTATCAAACTTGAGTCTGAAGTTGAAGTCAAGCCTACCATAGCACTCCGTACCTCCGACTTGTAGCACATCCACGCCCACTTCAGCGAAGACACCATAATCTGACCACTGTACTCCATTCCATACTCGGCGCCTCACAATGTCTTCACAAACCACATACCCGTCGCTCCCTTCCAAACTGATCCTCACGTCGACAAAAGCCTACTTCTCCCCCACCCGCACAATCACATACCTACACTCACTGCTCGAGCCGGCAAACAACATCCTCCCTCTCCTCGAGAAACACAGCAGTCAAGTCCACTTCGTGTTCATCCCCGACTTCCTCACCATCTACCCGTGTTCTCAAATCCTAGGATCCAGATACCCCTCGCCATCCGATCCCAACGGGAATGCCGCCGCTGGCCCGCTCGCGTCGTGGCCCATCTCCCTCGGCGCCCAAAACGCCTATCCCTCGCCCTCGTACGGCGCCTACACGGGCGAGATCGTCCCCGTGGCGCTCAAATCGCTCGGCGTGCGCGTCGTCGAGCTCAACCACGCCGAACGCCGTCGCTACCTGGGCGAAAACGACGACAGCGCCGCCGAAAAGGCCCGCACCGTCAGCGACCTCGCCATGGTGCCCCTGGTGTGCATAGGCGAGGTCGAGCAGCCTGATCTGCGCGGCCCGCTGAGCGCGAGTGTCGGCAACGCCATGGCCCAGCTGAGGCCGCAGATCTTGGCCGTCCTGGGCGCCGTGCCCGAGGACGCGCCCGTGATTTTCGCGTACGAGCCCGTGTGGGCCATCGGCGCCGCCGAACCTGCTGGCGTGGATTATGTCGGGCCCGTCGTGCAGGCCATTCGGGAGGTCGCCAAATCGGCCGTCCCGCTTCGTGGCGGGGAAAGGACGGGCGAGGTGAAGGTCGTGTATGGGGGGAGTGCGGGACCGGGGTTGTGGAGTGGCAAGACGAATGGTGGGAATGGGCTGGGGAGGTGGGTTGATGGGTTGTTCCTGGGACGGTTTGCGCATGACATTCAAGGCGTGAGGGCCGTTGTGGAGGAGGTTGTGGAGAGTTTGGGCTCGAGTTGAGCATCAGATGAGTGAGAACGTGAGTCCTCAAGGGTGGGAGTATGGGCCCGTGCTATTGACGACGCATGCCATCACTATGGACGACGCAATGCCACCACCACGTCCCAAGCACGCCAATGCCGGCTTCAACGCAGACACCCGTATCATCAAGTCGTAAACTCATTCGAGCTGGCAGACATACTCCGTACAATCATGAAAACGCCCATATACTATACAGGGACTCCCTCAGCCGAGACCACTCATCACCCTTTCAACTCCCCAGGCGTCATGACAGACACGACACTCGTGCCTTCACTAAACCTCGTCCGGAATACTCGGTTGGCATTCTGAAACATGCCATCCTTCAAACTGACGACGATGAACTGCGAACCTTGGAATCGAGTCTTGATGATGCGGCCAATGTTCTGGGTATGCGACAGATCGAGCGCCGCGTCGACTTCATCCAGAATGTACATGGGCGCCGGCTTAAACTGCAGCAGGGCGAGAATGAGGGACAGAGCAATGAGCGATCTGCGAGACAAGGGTCACCAGTCAGCACCGTCGTTCAGAGATAGCAGCAAAGGAACTGGGGGGAATAAACAAACAGACCTTTGCCCACCGCTCAACTCGGCCAAACTCTGCTTCCACACCTTCCCTAGGCAGACCTTGACCTCCAACCCTTCCTGGATCCGCTCGAGGTTGTCGTCCAGCGGCACCAGCTTCGCCGTGTTGTTCCCCGGCAGCAGGTCCGAGAAGATGTTGCCAAAGTCCTCGGTGACCTTGCGCCACGTCTTGATCAGCGCCTCCTTCTTATACTCGTCCAACGTGCTGATGGTCTCTTCGATCTTTTTCTTGTCGCGGATCACCGTGCGCAGCATGTTCTTCAGTGACGCCTCTTTCTTCTCGACACTATCGATCATGGGCATCACTTTCGGGTTGATCTTCTTCTTCATGCCTTGGAATCGCTCCGTCACGTTCTTGAGCGTGGCCCGACTTTCCGCAAGGTTCTTGCCGTGGAAGTCGTACGGGGTGCCCGCCCGGCCGAATTGATCTTTGTTGTCGTCGATCCAGTCGTGTTCCTTTTCGAGCGCCGCGACCAGCTGCGCTGCTGCTTGGGCGTCCTTCTGTGCCTTGTCCACAGCGTGGCCCAGTTTCTGTGCCTCGAGTGCCTCTTCGGCGATTTGTTTCGACTTCTTGGATTTGGCTTGTTCCAGTTCGCGCAGCTCGTCGTCAAACCCTGTCAGTTTCGCTTGCTCGTCAACGAGTTCACCTTGGGCCATATCGTGGTTGCTTTTGACGCTTGCTTCTTCTTGTCGCAAGGCCTCGAGTTCTGCCTTTTGTGTCTCGATCGTGGCGTTGACCTCGGCAAGCTGTTCCACTGCGGCGTTCAAATCACTCTCGGCTTGCTCGCAGTCGATCTTAGCGTCCTGCAATTCTTTCTGGAGTGATTTGATGGCAGTGGAGGTCTTGGTCAGCGACTTCTTCAACTCGGCTATCGACTTCTCCAGCTCTTTCAGTTTGCTGTCTTTGTTCTTGCTGAAGTCTTCCATGTCTTTCTCGATCCGCTTGACGTCCTTCGATGCCTCGACTTCTCGAGTCTTCGCATTGGCCATGTCTTGCTTGAGCTGGACAATTGTTGCCTTCATTTCCTCTATCGCCTGAATGATGGACGATGAAGAGTTGCCCGAGATCTGCTCCTCTGCCAGCTTGATTTCATGTGTCTTGAGATCGAGCTCCTGCTTGACGGATTTGATATCAGCCAGCTTCGCTCGCTCCTGTCTCATCGTCTCTTGCACCTGTTGAAGCTCTGACTGGTGTTTTTGTAGTTCTTTCGTCACTTCATTCAGCTTCTGAAGGATCACGAGCACGCCACTGGAGTTTGGTGAGCTGCCACCGGACAGCGTCCCTGAAGGGTCATACACGTCACCTTCAAGTGTAACGCTCTTCAGTCTGACTGACGGGTCAAAGGTCACTTTCTTGGCTGTTTCGGCGTCCTGGCAGATCAGCGTTGTGCCAAAGACGTAGTCCATGGCGGCAGAAACCTCGTCTTCGTATCCAATCAAGGACAGCGCGAGGTCAACTTTGCCCGGTGCTATCCGTTGTGCTGCTCCAACCTTCTCTGCTGACGCTCGGAAGGCGGATATCTTGTTCAACGGAATAATGGTGACTCGCTTCTTGAGCTTGCCATTCTGGAGAAGCTGGGTGCCAGTCTCAGCCGTGTCAACGACGACGTTATAGAGCCGGCCACCTGCGCAAATCTCCAGCGCAGTGCCAGCCATTGACTTGTCCTTGTCCAGAGTGAACAACTGCGCAACTAGACCTTTGACTCTTGTCCGGTCAAAGTTGGGTGAAGGGTCGCTGAAGTGGAAGTCGACGTTGGCTACTTTTCGCTTCATCTCGTCGGCTTGTCGTGACAGCTCGCGGATGCTCTTCTGAAGGGTGACCTCATGCTCTCGCATTTTCTCTTCTCTGCCAGGCTCAAACCCCAATCTTTGCAGATTGTTCTCCAGCTTCTGTGCATCCTTGCGGAGTACTTCCAGGTCCTTCAGGAGATCGGCGTTTTGTTCTCGCGCCTTCTTTGCGCGTGGTTCGTCTTCCTTTATGCGCTTTTCGAGGTGAGAGATCTTCAGCTTCGCTTGTTCTTGCTCCGTCGTGGCCGCGGTCAGTCTCGCTCGGGCTTCCTGCAGTTGACCTTGGTAGCCACTTTCCTGTCCTTCGCGAGAAGCAACTCCAGTCTGCAACGTCGACAGCAGCTCTTCTTTCTTCTCGACTTCTGAGTTTTGAGAATCATGTTCAGCTTTCGCACTGTTCCATTGTGACTGCAACTTCTCCAGACCGGCTTTCTTATCGCTGACTTGCTTTTCCAGACTTTTGACATTTTTGGTGACATCCTTCTTCTTCTGCTCTTCTTCAGCAACGCTGGATTGCTTCAGATCAAGCACTGTTGCAAGTCGGACCAGCTCATGGCTCAATTCTTTCACTTGGGCTTCAATTGCTTGGAATCGGCCACCTTTGCGCATTTCCTTCTCCCGAACAGCTCGTACACGCTGAGAATCTTCGTCCAGGTTTTCGATCTCGCGCTTCAGTTTGATAGCATTCTCCTCGAGGTGCGTCACTTTCGCTCTTTTGGCTTCATGCTCTTGGGACGCGTTCTTCATCTTCTCGCCAGCTCGAACATAGTCTGCCGCGACAACCACTCGAGTCAATCTTTCAAGCTCGCTTTGTGTCTTCTGATAGTCCAACCACGCCCGCTTCTCGCCTCTCAGCTTGTCGAGTTTCGGTTCGATTTCTTCGCGCAGCAAGCCCTCGATCTCTACCACCTTCATCTCCTTCTTCGCCATGGTCTTGACTGCCTTCTCTTTTCTATCCTCAAACATGCGCGTTCCGGCGGCCTCCTCAATCATAGCCAAAATCTCGGCGGCCTTCATGTTCAGCACTTTCGTGATTCGACCTTGCATGATGATGAAGTTCGGGTTGTTGATGTTCAATCCGACGCTTTGGAATAAATTCTGCACGGTCGTCTGCTGCGCGCGATGCCCGTTGATGAGGTACTTGCTCGTGCCGCCCATGACAATCTGTCGCGTCACACTGATTTGCGCATACTCTTCGAAGCCGATCGGACTCGTGCTCTTGTCGCTATTGTCAAACACGATCGTGACGCTCGCCTTTGTCACGCCCGCTTGACCGCGCTTGTATATGAGGTCTTGGAGATTCTGCGCTCGGACTGTCGACATGTTGGTGATACCCAACACGAAACATATTGAATCGAGAATGTTGGACTTCCCGGAGCCGTTGAGTCCAGTCACCGCGTTGAAGGTCTTGTCCCAACCAGAGATGACCGTCCTCTGGCTGTAAGACTTGAAGCTGCACGTGTTCATTAGTCGACGGTAACGTCTGGGACTGTTGAGTCACGACTCACCCATCGATGACCAACTCTATGATCTTCATACTGCTTGTTAGTCTATGGCTCCGACAGGGTCATTGCAGTTCGAAAGCGCAAGCACAGTTGTTCATCGATCACAATGTTGACTATTTCCGAATAGGGCTAAAGCAAATCATTCCAAAAGGGGGAAAGTACAACACGTGCTTGGCGCGGATTTCATGCGGAGTTTCAATCGAGCTTCACTTTCAATTCACCCCTCGACTTGCAGCAACAGCCAGCTCAAGGTATACATTGCCAGGTAACCCAGTTCTGCCAGCTTACCGGCTGCCATCATGGCGTCGCTCACTAGATCTTTCCTCACCCCGTCGCATTCGACCAGCGTTCCCCTCTTCCTGGCTCCCGCTTTCGCCCGCCCATTTCCCATCTCAATATCTGCAACAGCACAATTCTCGACGTCAACCCCCAACCAACGTTCTTCCGCAACAAGGAAACAAGCCGGCATTAAAGCTGCTACGTCAGGGAAACCGAATTGGGCGCTGAAGGCGCGGCCCAAGATCGACCGCAACAAAAAGAGAGGCGTGAGCGCAATCCGCCGGACAGGACCGAGAAGTACACGTGGGTTATGGAACTATCCGTTACCGGTACCCGTGGCGAGAGATCATCGGGGCACGAACCCGGAGTATGTTGAGGCGCAGGACCACGGCCTCTGGGGATTCTTCGATCAGAGCAAGCAGGCACTGCTGGATCCAGAGCAGGAGTCCAGCCACGGTAAGTTCGAGTGACACACGAGAACGGCAATATGGTCGCGCGACTAACTCGCTGGCATCAATGCAGGTCGCGCATGGGAGTACAAGGAATTGTCCGTGAAATCCTTTGACGACCTCCACAAACTCTACTGGGTATGTGTGAAGGAGCTGAATCGCAGCCTTACGCGAGAAAAAGAACGCACACGCCTTCGGGCAGGGTTTGGAGAGGTGGAACATCAGGAGAGAGTCGATGTCGTGAGTCTCCCCTGTCTCTTCTGGTCTACACATTTTTTGCTAGGGAAAAGTCCAATGATGAACCCAACCCCTTTCACTCGCCGATATGAGTATCCCGGCCTCGGAGGCAATGCTTAAGCCTCCTTGGCCATGATTTTACCTCCTGAAGGTTTCTGAATGAGCAACGCAAAATGAAATACAGCATATTGTTCCCTCAACACACCAATCTTCGGGTCGAAAAGAGGTGTTTTGCTAATGAGCTTGTCGTCCACCAGATCAAAACAACTATGCAACTCATCCGCGAAGTCCTCGTCGACCGACAATTATCGTTCCAACAGGCCAACGTGCTAGTCAACCAGAAAACGGTCGCCGACATATTTGCCGAGGCAGAGGGAGCTGCTCTCGAGGATGACGTAGCATCGTCGACGCAGGAGAGCTTTCCAAAATCTACACCCGCGGTGTCCTGATGTGGAGCATTGTTTACTCTTATTGGCAGCCCAGTTCGGCCGGGACGGTATAACCACCATGTATAGTTACCAGCTGCCTACCCATAGTGACGGAAGACGGCGCTGTGGCCAATCATGAATCATAGAAGTGCGCAATGCATGTATTATAGACTCTCCAACCTCTTGAGTCCTTGTAATTCTATAAGATTCGCAGCACCAACGGGGTAATACCCAGCAGAAGACTTTCGTGCAAATCAAATCAGACCCAGCGACTTGAACTCTCAAGTGCCAGTGAGTGCGCGCGTACCTTTGCCGATGGTCAAAGCTCCCTTTGCACCATGCAACGATTAGGTACGATCAGGCGCGACTGCCCAAGCCGTGCTGGGCCCTTTCGACCTCTCTTCGTCACATGTAGACTTCGAAATCACACCACTGCTCAGAACCCATCACCTCGCCCTCATATCCCGTGGCCAAGCCGAACAATGCGGGATCAATGCTCGTGGAGGTCATCGAAACCAAATCAGCACCACCAGCACCAGCACCACCCTCTGTACTGACGTCAGGGGTCCCCTGCGCCGCTGCGTGTGCGTGTGCGTGTGCGTGTGCATGTGCTTGTGCTTGTGGTTGTAGCTGTGCCGGAGTCTGGCCTTGACCCTGCCGCGCTTCATTCCCAGCCGGCGGCACCATCCCCGTCCGCGAAGGCCGCACCGGCAGGGCCTGCCTCACGGCCAATTCGGCGCGAAGCATCCTCAGCGGCTCCCACAGATTGTCGTTGCCGGCGAGATAGTCGATCGAGGGCCTGTTCTGGAACAGCAGCTCGATGCGGTGCCTCGCTGCGCGGGCTTCGAGCGAATTGCTCAGGGCTTCGTGGCGCAGGACCATCGAGAGCATGGTCGCGACCGAGTGCCACGAGAAAGCGCGGATGACGGCCCAGTCCAGGCTGTAGGGCGTGTAGAAGTCGATCAGCGTCTGGGTGGCCTTGCAGTACTCGACGGCGAGCTGGTACATCTTGGCCTCGAGACCCGGGCGCTGGGCGTCGGCCACGATGGTCCCCTTCGCGTTGACGATCGGCTGGAGCTGCATCAGGCGGAGGCGGCGGAAGGAGTGGTCGAACAGGTCCTTCGCCAGGCGGTGGAGCACGTTGTTCTCCGTGTCGAGGTTGCGCATGTACAGGATGTCCATGCGGTGGTGGGCCTGGCGGAGCACTTCGTTCTGGAGGTCCAAGTAGCTGCGCGTCGTCGTCGCGGGCGTGTACGGGTGGTCGAGGATGAATTTCGTGAGAGACCCGAACTCGTAGTGCATGAGCGCCATGGTCGCGTCCGTGAAGTTGTTCTGCGGTTGTGGCTGATACGAGGAGAACTCGGAGGTATCCCATGCGGAATCATTTTCGTTCAGCGGAAGAGAAGTGTCGCTGTCGCCGAGCCGGAGCAGTGGTTGGAGGCCGTGGTTTTCAACGCACCAGGTGTCCAGGAGAACGAGGTGGTGCCATAGCCGTCGACGCAGCTCAATCTCCCAGGGATTTAGGTGGAAGTGCGTCCCATCTCGGTTGAGGCCCATTCTTCTTGCCATGGAAAGGGCCACGGCTAGAAGAGTGCTAACGTGGAGCATTTCGCCCGTCCAAAACAGGAATGTCTGTTGACACCAAACCAGTGAGCTGTTGAATCAGTCTGGGGATCGGGTCATGGAACCCACAATATAGAGCAAGAATGTCTGTAGTGTCGACACGGATTGAGTTGTCGTCAGGTTCAATTGGCTTAGCCCCTGCTCGACATGCGACCGGTAGCGCGACAGCAATACCTTTTTCACTTCGTGGAAACGATACTCCACCATGGTCGAACAAAGCGGTAACAGTGCCAAGGCATATACGGCGAACAAACGGACTTGGAACTCGGCCGAATTTGCTAAAATGCCACGGCGAAAGTGATTCAGTTCCAGGAGAAGTGTCGGCTTGTGCAGAATCTTGACGAAAGGGTCGACCTTTTCGACAAACGTTTGGACCAAGAAGTCGCTCTCACGAGTCGGCAGATCAACAACGGCCGGTCGGCAGGCCTCTTCTCGAATGTAGGGAAACAGAAACGTGTCTCCGTGCGCCTTCGCTGCATGATTGTCAGCAACCAGGGACGGCGGCGGGCAATCAGAACAAGGGATCCTGTTCATAGCGGAACAGCTTTCGAAAATCACTTACGCTCTTCCTGCAAAGTGAACTTCAAGTCTCTGACTTCGTCGTACATTGCGGCCCAGAAACCCTTGTGAAGGTAACGAGACCTGTCCTTGTCGAAGACGAGCCTGCCTTCGGTGTTGCCAACGGCAGGCGCTTGGTTCGCAAACTTCTGGCCAATATTCTCGGCCATGGTGTTCATTGGGTTGCCTTGTTGGGGTCGACGACTCAAGTTCCGCACAAGTTCTTCGAGTTCAGCGATGCGTCTGACCAGGGGATCATTGGAGGTGGGCGTCCGTCTGTGCACCAGGCGGCCTGTATCCTCGTAGACGCATTCGACCCCGAATCGTTGACAGTTCGCACATGGCTCCGTCTTGGAGCACTTGACTTTTCGCCGTCGGCAGTCGAAGCATGGCAAGTCTTGAGTGGCCGTGGTAGACTGTTGCGATGGTTGGTTGCTGGATTGGATGGGGGTGCTCGAGGAACTCATTGCAATACGTAGCTAGATTGAGGTTCAGAAGGCGCCTTCAACATCGGCATCTTGACGGCCTCTATTCTACAGTATGCGAGACTGAAAGATGCATGCGCGTTGTCACAATGCACAGGCCAGCAAGCTCATACTGGTAAGCCAGATGACTTGTTTGTCAACATGACGCAGTGCGAAGCCGGTTCACTTTCGTCGCCAGGAATTCTTCGGGTAGCGTTCAGCCCGCTAACGGGGTCTGCAACATCAAAAGTTCCTACGTGAGGATAGTGGACCGGAGTGTGGACTTCGATATAGACGTATTTTTCAAGGTTGCGGAAGGTCGGAGCAAGTTGAAGGTCCGCACGCCCGCCGCTGATAGGGCTGAGGATTACGTGATGGTGAAGAATGACTAAGAGTCCGGACCTGTTGGTGCTCTTGGGGCTGTTCGTGAGAGACGCTGTGCTTGTCTCTACTTGGAATCAGCGTCGAACTCAAAAGGACTGCGAGATTTTCGATTCGGCCTGGTCGAGTCGATAACCAAGCGTCCGAGTCTGAATGTGGAGGAAGCAAAGGCCACGCTAAAATTTGGTAACGCCGTCTGATTAGTCAAGGCTCTGTAGACAGCCACTAGCTCAGCTAGGTGGCCTAATCAGGGCACCGAATAAACAAACCATTACTCCGTACCAGGTCCTGCGAATTGAGTACCTATGACTTCTACCAGTATCAACTCAACGAATCACTCTAGACGCCGTTACTGTGCCATCTAACCTGCACAATGCACGCTCTTCGCAGACACAATATGCAGTTTCTTCTCCCGAGATACCCCGGTCAATACACATCTTGAGCTATTTGGTAGCAGGTCTCCACTGAGGGAAATATGATGGAGGTGTAGTAGGAGGCCTCCTCCGTCAAGTGGGCAATCTAAAATACTGTACGGAGCACTACGTTGAAACCTTGCTACGCCAGATCCTCCTGCATCTGGACCAGGATTGACGGGTGTGTGGCCTTGAAACCCAGTCTGGCCGCACGATCACCCTGCACGAGCATATTCGACGCCACGAGGGCGCCTATTTCCCCCGCGCCCGCCTCTGCAGATGGCACTCTTTTCGGCTCTGGAGAGGATAAGTCGCCCTTTCTGTGCAGAACCTTTGCCAAGGCAGTGCTCATGTCCTTCCAACTGACCCTTTCACCATGAAGGATGTAGTATCGCGAGTATGCGCTACCTGTGGGCTTCTCCGTTCCAGCTATTCCTACAATCTTGTTGAGGAAGGGGATAGCGTCGGCGATCTATGGACATGCATTAGCTTGCGCCGTCATTGGAAGACCGTCTGATCCGGGAGGAACTCACATGGACTGTGCTTGCGACGGCTGTGCCATCACCGACATAGGGCGCGTAGCCTAGCTGTTTCGCATTGGACGTGAGAATATTGTACGCAACGCCCAGGTTTGGAACGGGGCCGATGTTGGGTCCATAAGTCTGGAAACTGTCAACACCTCTCTTGGACTAACCAGGAGCCGCGAAACAATAGTGAAAGGGAACCGCGAGTTCATATCAAATATCCTAGCTGGGAGATGCGCTGTCCACAGGGAGCCGTTGGCGGAAAGGCAAGGGCAGCTTACCATCGCAAAGCACACAATGTAAGTGATGATCTTTCCCAGTTCACCTGCCTCGAGTACACTGTCCACATGTCAGCACTGGAGACCCCCTGTCGGCCGGGATGGGAAGCTCTTACGGAACATCCGTAGCTCCATTGAACATGGATCCTGTTATCTGCCGAATGTCTTCTTCTTTGTCATCCTGTTTCAGTCAGTATGCGTAACCTTGAGCGCTGCTGGCCATACTAACATTCCAGACTTTGCTGGCGGGGTTGAAATTGCCGGTCTTTCCGTAATCGATGAAATTTCCCGTGCCCGAGACATGGATCAGGGTGCCCTTCGAATTCGAAGGTCGCTCTTCCATGCCGGAGATGACATTGGCGATAAAGCCACCATCGAACGAGGTGATGGCGTTGATGACTATATCATGCTCCTTGCTCAGAGAACGGGCGAGCTCCGTATCCGAGATCGAGCCATGTACAATCCGATCTGCTTTGGCAACCGTCCTGAACCACTCATCCACATTGGTGTTGCGCAGAAATACAGTCAGGGGCCAGTCAGGGTGTGACTTCTTGACTTCGAGCGCGAGGCGAGCTTCGAGAATGTCAGCAATTGATACTATAGCTTGAAGGGATCACCCACAGCCAATGAGACCGGTCGCGCCAAAGAGGAGTACTGAAGGCATCCTAAAACCAGCGGGACTCGAGCTGGAAGTGGTTGCAGTCTGATGTTGTTGGACAATGATGGTCTGGACGTGTACGCTGGTTGTTGGTGCGAATCCTTTTGTTAATGCAATGTCCTGAAGACCCGTGCAGTGTGATATATTTGATGGTGAGTAGAAGCATGTTGGCGTATTGATGCCGGCTTATAAGCACTGTTCGTATTAGGCACTGCTCCGTGGGATATTGTTCGACTCATTGCCCCCATCTCAAAAGCCGTAGCCGGCCGCGAGGAGTCCTCCGCTATGTTGATGATGCACATGTCATCAAACAAGAGAAGTATCAATATTTCGAAGCATCGACTACTGCAAGTGGGCGGTTAGATAAGCATTCTTCGGCGGAGCCCCAGTGCTCGCCGAGCGGGCGACCCAATCGAAGCGGAGGACTCAGTGGGCTGATATCTATTAGCCGCATGGAAACCCCGGTCATGGAAGCTTCAGCTCGTGTCTCTGGCATCTCGGCGACTAGCATGAGAGCGGGCCCTGTCACAAGGTCCATAAACGCCTGTAACGTCGGTCATCAGAACTAGACAGCGAGTGTTAAATTGATTGCAAAGACGCCTCAGCGGAATCCACCAAGTCCCCGCCTGCCAGGTGCTGAGAAAGACCTCATCCTACGGCGCACCCTGGAATGGAACCTAGGATTACAGAACATGGTTTCTGCCGCAATGATGTCCTTGGTCACGCAAGAAATCTTGGCCTCAGATAAAAGGGACGACAAGCCAGCGCCGAGCTGAGGACGACCTCTCCTCATCACTTCCACCATCATTGATTCTCAACCAACCCACTGTGCATCTTCGCCAATACTTAAAGCTTTCTCAAACGCCATGTCTCAACAGTATCTTAAGGGCAAGACAGCCATAGTCACGGGAGCGGGAAAGCCGAATGGGATAGGGGCAGCGTCCGCCATCGCCCTAGCTGGACAAGGTGCCAATGTATAGCCAGGAATACCCTCCATATAACCCTTGGCTAACCGCTGGATTGTAGGTGTTGATCCATTACAACAGCTCCGCCGGACCTGCAGAGGAAGTCGTCAGTAGGATCAAGGGTCTTGGAGTTCAGGCGGCGGCCGTCAAAGCCGATGCCTCGAGCGCCGACTTCGGCAAAACGCTCGTCGATGCGGCCCTGAAGTCCTTCAACACCAAAACCATTGATATCATCGTCAACAATGCCGGGTACGCTGCACCCAATGTTGAGGGAATCAAATCCGTCGGTTTCGACGAATGGGATACGACCTTCCGAATCAATGTTCGAGGTCCATTCGACCTTATCCAGGCAGCACTTCCGTACATGAGGGAAGGCGGACGTGTCATCAATATAGGAAGCATCGCAAGTCTCCCGTCCCCGTCCCGTCAACGTCATCCCACGGGCTCCGTTGGATGGTGGCAGACGTCAGCCACAAGACCCATCAGTCCTAAATTTGGTGCTTAGAACAATGCTAACTTTGGAGGAATATAGATCTCCCGCCTTGGCTCGTGGATGCTGCCGGTATACTGTAAGTCTAGAGAATAGCCACGTCGACGTGGTCGCGACCGTGCCGAGCTTCGTCATGCAAAAACTGTCTCTCAAGGCTAATAAACACGTAGGTGCTTCCAAAGGAGCGTTGACCTCCATGACAGTTGCCATTGCGGAGGAGCTTGGCCCCAAGGGCATCACCGCCAACGTGGTATCTCCTGGGCCTATAGCCACGGATCTGTCCATGGAGGGGTCACCCATCGGAGCAAGGCTAAGGAACAACCAGCACATCAAGAGAGAGGGCAAAGCGACCGAGGTTGCTGAGACGGTCCTTTTCATCGCGAGCCCCGGAGCATCGTACATCTCCGGACAAGTCATCCACGTCGATGGCGGCATCGCATTTCCATGAAAAGGCCAATAAGTTGAAGCAGCCGCAATCAGCCCCTTTGGTCGCGCACGTCAGGAAAGCCAAGGGAAAGTGTCCACTGATAGCCTTGATGTACATATCGTGGTTCTGGACTTCCAACAAAAGGACCGGACACTGATAAAAGAAAAGTTCAGGGATTTAGTCTTATCATTCCATTTGACGCATTCGGTTTTCATGACTCAACAGCAAACGGACACGAACGATGGATGGCGATATGAGTATGGCCACCTATGGGAGTAAGGCCGGGGTAAGGCCCCTTTGAGCAGCTGTGAGATATAGTGGTCCCCGCGTCTGGGACTGAATGGAAGAACAAGCCTTAATCGCTGTTAGTAAAAGTATTGTTTTTCGATCACGTCGCCGAGGTCGATCCTCCGTAAAGACGAAAAGGCGCGCAACTCAACACCAATACGCGTTGGGAGTACGACCGAATTTCTGACATCCCAAGAGCCCTGTGCTGGCGAGGCTGCTTACTCAGTGGGTGTCCTTTAGGGGCCACCTCGGGGCCCTACGGCCACCCCAGGCGCCACTAATTAAACCCCACGAAATTAGCGAGATAACCGCGAATAAGCGAGTAATGTAACTGACTGAGTGGTGTAAGCGGTGCGTTCCCCGCGCAGCCTCGGTCGATTTCCCCAGCAGAAACACCCCTTGTTCTGTGGTGCCCTCCTGCTTAGCCGATGCTCAAACCGTTGGACTTCCAAGCTGGGAATCATCCTCTTTATATCTGGATGACGAGGCTGTCAGCACCTGGAGCTCTCGTTACCTCACTTCTCTCACTTGCTGTAAATCATCAGTCTGAATTGGACTTGACCTCACGGACTTCACCATGACCTCATCATCGACCGTATGTATGGGACAGTACCTCTTCCAGAGGATCAAACAGCTTGGGACACAACATATTCTGGGAGTTCCTGGAGATTTCAATCGTGAGTTCTACTGGCATCCTCATCAGACGCGTTTGAGGCCACTCACACAGACCTTTCAGTCACCCTCCTAGATGAAATCTACAATGTGTCGGGATTGAAGTGGATCGGCTGCTGCAACGAACTCAATGGCGCCTATGCTGCTGATGGCTACACGAGGATCAAGGGCTCCCCGGCTGTGCTCGTGACAACCTATGCTGTTGGCGAGTTGTCGGCTATGAATGGCGTTGCTGGCGCGTACGTGCGATCACTCAACCATCATCTCTGAGGGTGTCTGGTCCGTCTAGAGCCGATCGCTAACCCAATCTTCGAGAGAGCAGCTACGCAGAGCACGCTGGTATGATCCACATTGTGGGCATGCCGGCAAGGTCAATGCAAAAAGCGCGAGCCATGCTTCACCACACCATGAAAGCCAACATGGACCACGCAATCTATATCCAGATGGCCGAACCGATCCGCGAAACCCACGCCTACCTGATGGACGACAATACAATGGCGGAGGAAATTGACAGGACCCTCATTGCATGCCTGCGAAGTCGACTCCCTGTCTACATCTATGTCCCTGTCGATTCAGTATCAGTCGCGCTCGACGCAAAGCGACTTGAGACACCCCTAGATACGAGCGTGCAGAACAAAGACGGCAAGATTGAAGATGAGATTGTCAGCAGCATCCTCTCCGTGGTAGAGAAGGCTACCAGCCCCGCCATATTAGCCGATATCATTGGTGTGCGGCACGGCGGACGCGAGTTGATCAGGAAGCTGGCCGAACTGACGCAGTTCCCGTCTTACTCGACGCCTCTGTCGAAGGGAGTGATTGACGAGACCAAACCCTATTACAACGGTCTTTACAACGGAAAAGGTGCGTGAATCGCAGGCAACTAGCCGTGAATTGGGCTAAATCCTAGCAGTATCGTTCCCAGGAGTCGCCGATAGCATTGAAGCCTCCGATCTCGTTCTCAACATCGGCCCGCTTCCGTCGGACTCAAATACAGGAGGCTTCACAAGAGAGATTAAAGATGAGCACCTCGTTTGGCTGGGACATGACTTCTGCAAAGTGCAAGGTCAAACCTTTGACGGCGTCCATTTCCTCCCCGTTCTGAAAAAGCTGGTCGCAGCCTTGGAAGCCGACCCGCAAAAGTTCAACCTCCCAAGGCCGCAGAAAGCGCCCAGAGTAGATGTACCTGTGTTGCTCGATCAGAAGTCCGGACAGATCAAGCAGGCTTATGTCTGGCAAAGACTCGGACGCTTCCTTCACGAGAATGATATCCTACTGGTGGAATCCGGCACAGCACAATTCGGCATGCCTGACGCGACCTTCCCTCCCGACGTCAAATACATCACCCAGACGTTCTGGTCATCTATCGGCTTCACGGTTGGTGCCTGCTTCGGGGCGTTGCTTGCCGCCAAGGAGATGAATCATACCGGCAGAGTGGTCCTGATTGTCGGCGAAGGCAGCCTGCAAATGACAGTGCAGGAGATCGGATCATACATTCGGTATGGACTCAAGCCCATCATCTTTGTCATCAACAACAACGGCTACGCCATCGAGAGGGCCATCCACGGCCCGGAGCAAGGATACAACGACGTGAGCACGATGTGGGACTACCAGAAGATGCTAGAATTCTTTGGCGCCAGGCAAGATCTCGGCATCAAGACAAAGAGTCGAGCGACAAGGACAGTGGAAGAGCTGGAGGCAGTCTTGAACGACGACGAGTTTGCTAGTGGGGACACTTATCAGGTACGTCTCACAACTCTTGCCATCAGCCGGATGGTGCTAAACATATCCTTGCAGCTGTGTGAAATCGTCATGGACACGTTTGACTATCCATGGAGACTCAGTGAGCAGATCTCCGTGACAAGAGAGAAAATGAAGCGAGCAGCGGCGCAACAGACCGCACCTACAGGTGAAGTATGAATATGACGACAGGATGCTCAGGACGCAACAACAAATACGAAGGAAACGACCAAAATATCAGCTTCGACAGAGAAGTAATCTGATTCAGACTCGGCGCTCAGAAGAGCGCCTCCTTGTCTGGACGTTGAAGATGCCCAAGTAGCTCAACACAAACTCAGTCTGAATCCTGTCTTTGCTCGCCCCGTCCCCTCGTACTCACCCATCTTTGAGCACCTGCCACGTGTAGAAGCAGGGCATCCCCGTTATGCTCGCCGGCCCTCACTCGGCATAAGATGTCCTAGTGCAAGTCGCAGGCTGCGTGAAGGACGCGGCAGTTTCACGCGGCAAGGTCCTTGCGACCACGGTTCACGCCCTATCATCCCATTGGGCACGGCGTGATACCCTGACACCGGAGCGAGCTACACTTGAACCTCATGTCGTGGTCGTACTTCAAGTGGTAAATTAATTAGCTTGCCAAAGCAAATCGCCTTATACAAGAGCTAATGGTGACCTCTTCCGGTTCCGGGGCTCTGCTTTCACGCTTCACCTTTAGTTTTTGTACTTTCTTCCAGTCCTGAAGCTTTGCTCTCACGCTTCACCTTCACTTTTTGTTGCCGTCAACGAACCCTTGCTGATGAAGTTAGGTAGAACGAACACTTGCTAATGAAGTTATGTAGAACGAACACTTGCTGATGTAGTTATATAGAACGTACAGAGCTGGCACCAGCTGGTGATCACGCCGCCTGAAAAGGTCAAGTACGCGTCACAAAACGCGACTCGCGCTATGCGTCATCATACGCGATGATGCCAAGCCTTGCCTCGTTAATACCCGAGGGCTGCGGACGTGGATGGGTTCCACACCCTTTCTACGGCGACCTCTTTGCTATCTCCTACTCCAGGTGGTCGAGTGAAACTCTATTGTTGGCGAGCAGGGGGGTGTTGTACTTGCTGGAGATGATTGTCGACCGTTCACCCACCTAGCTCGAGCTGTGGCCCGCCTTGTGTGCCTTTGTTCTTCCGGGGAGTTGGCTTTGACTAGCTATGGAGGATCTGACCACTCCCTCTGGCCCTGCAGAAGGGGCCGACTACGACGAAGCAGCCTCAACAATGCAAAACATGCCTGCAATCTCCCGGTTTTCAACCCCTTCATTCACTCCTTTGAAGGCTCGGGATGAGAGAGGCGAGTCCGTTCTCGCGTCCTATTATTGCCCATGGGGACATGTTTAAAGGTTTCTGATGTCAAGACGCAGAACAAGATATGCCGAACGGAAAACAGTCTCAGGAAATACCCATAGATTTAAATCTCTGGCTCATATCGGCTACGGAGACCGGCGCGGAGAACATACCAGTCTGTTTTGTTTCCTTGAGATCCTCTTGTGTGGGGGTTGGATTGCTTGACACCTGGAAGATCAGGGCCACAGCAATCAATCAATCGACTGTATACCGGATAATTTACGCATTGGGGTCGGTTGCGGCAGCCCCTACGCATGCGAGGGAGTTCCGGCAACGCTGGAATCAACCAGCCAGCGAGTATATGTTCCGGACGGACATTCCCTCTTGCCGTCCATGCAGGAATTCAACGAGGGTATAAGCATGTCTGTCGCGCAGACTCTTATCAACAACAGGGGTTTTTTCTGGATCTCCGTTCCAACTCTCCCACGTACACGTACTCTTGTTGGCTTCTGTACATTAGAGTGAAACCCGTCAGGTCCTAGAGCCCCGCTGTGATCCAGGATCACTTAAGGTTGCATACACCGCGCATGGCAGGGCTCTCTTTACGTCGTAGTTACAACAAACGCGATGCTCTTGGTGCCAGCGCTTCTGCTGTTATGGAGGCCACTGGAGCGGGACCGTTGGTAGACAGGGGCCAACGGTATTCTAGCAATTCCACCTAGGTATATTAAGAGATGAAGATACCATAAGCTTGCGATTGTGGGCGTCTCATAGACTCCTACCTGAGGTGATTTAAGTGAGCCGAACTTGAGGTGAAGGAGGCGAGATTCAGTCTTGGCACCATGACCTCATTCGGTATACGCTGCGATGCCTGTGGTGGCATAGCGCGACAACAATGTTCACCGACCATTTACTCTTTGTTTGCCTCACCAATATTCCTGTTATCTTCTGATATTCCTCCGATCGACATTCTTTCCGGCCTTTGACGATGGAGGAGATTGCCCCAGAGTATGATGTTATCGTCCTAGGCACAGGTATGCCCTTCCGCTAGCCACTTACCCCACCATCATCATCGTTGACTGACACTCAGCGTGCAGGCTTGACGGAATGTGTGCTCTCCGGGTACGACTCGCCTGCCTCTCAAGAGCAGGGCTCTCTTGCTGACACCACTACAGCGTACTCTCCGTCAAGGGCAAGAAGGTCCTCCACATCGACCGCAACGATCACTATGGCGGGTACGGATCGCATACACATCGAGGTCGAGTAACAAGCGCTGACGACGATATGCAGGGAAGCCGCATCTGTAAACATCGAGGCTGTAAGCATGGTGATTTCCCAAGAGCAGGGCATCGTCTGACATGGTCCGCGCAGCTGTTCAAGAAATATGGCTACAACAAAGGTGAAGAGCCGTGGAAGAAGTACGGTCGCGTGAACGACTGGAACATCGACCTCGTTCCCAAGCTTCTGATGGCCAATGGCGAACTCACAAACATCCTGGTCTCGACTGATGTCACGCGATACCTCGAGTTCAAACAGATTGCCGGCAGCTTCGTACAGCAAGGCTCAGGACCTCGAGCCACCGTCGCCAAAGTCCCCTCCACCGCAGCTGAAGCACTAAGTTCGCCGTTGATGGGCCTGTTCGAAAAGAGGAGAGCAAAGAAATTCCTAGAATGGGTGGGTGCCTTCGAAGAAAGCAACCCAGCAACACATAATGGTGCGAACGCCGAGATGGAGCCAAAAAAGAATGAGAAAGGGCTAACGCTTGCAGGGTTGAACCTCAACCAATGCACCATGAAAGACGTGTACGACAAATTCGGCCTGGAAGCCTCAACGCGAGACTTTATCGGCCACTCAATGGCCCTGTACTCAACCGACGATTACATCAACTCACCCGGCCAAGCCAAAGAAACCGTCGAGCGGATTCGGCTGTACGCCAACTCGATGGCACGCTATGGCAAATCCCCCTACATCTACCCACTGTACGGGCTCGGAGAACTCCCCCAGGGGTTTGCTCGTCTCTCCGCTATCTACGGCGGGACATATATGCTCAACACCTCGGTCGACGAGTTTCTCTACGACGGGTCCAAAATCTCAGGCATAAAAGCCACGATGCGCGACCGCGGGGACGAAAACGAAGAAGGAATGAAGTTCACCACGAAGACGAAGATGATCCTCGGTGACCCATCTTACTTCCCCGGCAAGGTGCAGGTGGTAGGGCATCTCTTGAAGGCGATCTGTATCTTGAACCACCCACTCGAGAAGACCGGCGATGCCGATTCGCTCCAACTCATCATCCCGCAATCCCAAGTCGGCCGCAAGCACGACATTTACATCGCCATGGTGTCCTCCGCCCACAACGTCTGCCCCAAGGGCTACTACATCGCCATCGTCAGCACCATCGCCGAAACGTCGGCTAACCACCATCTCGAACTCCAACCCGGCCTCGAAAGGCTGGGCAGGATCGAAGAGAAATTCATGGGTCCTCCGATCCCGTTGTACCAGCCGCTCGAGTCTGGTGTGAACGATCAGATCTTCATCTCCAACTCCTTCGACGCTAGTAGCCACTTCGAGACAGTAACGGAGAATGTGCGCGATCTGTATAGACGGGCCATGGGCGAGGAGTTGAAGGTCGAGGGATTGAGGGAGGGACAGAGTCTAGCGGAGGAGTAAACAGTCCGGTAAACCTCGGTGCCAACACATGCCGGTTGGTCAGGTGTAAAGTGTCACCTTCCGCTGACGAGCAATGTGGTCTCTTACGCCCGGTCAGCGAAGAAAGACATACCAGGGCATGCGCGGAGCGTGAAAGGTATCAAGATCGGATACAATAGGATAGGATATCGAGAACCAGATTCATCGATTCGAAGTGACGTCCTCAGAAAGAACGCCCCCGCGTGCATGGAGGCGTGGACGAGTGAATGTGTACAGGGGTCGGGGTTAGCGCGAGCCATGGCAGGAGCAGCAGCAGTAGCAGTAATACGATACAGGGAATGCACTGGTCGTAATAAACCATATCAAAGACGAGCTCGGCCGGGAAGTATTTCCCATACGTACAGGACCATTTTGTCATAGTGAGTGGGTGGATATAGCACTGACAGCTCATATCTCGTGGCTACAGTACAAGGACGTCCCTGGTTCCCAGACTCATTGACTTGATCTTTATTGCTCGCTTTCTCCATATTCAGAATAGTTTGTCGTTGTTGCATATCTTGACAGGTCGTTGAAATACCATATCATATCGTTGTCACTCAATTTCGTCCCCCCGCGATGACTAGGATATGCTGATCCTCGACAACAAGAGATGAGGTTCTCGGGACAAGAGGCGCGCTGGAGCGGGCCGGTCGAAGGTGCAGGATTGTATTGTACGGACTACTATGAACTTACTCGCTTACTGTACAGTTCCCTAGTGTGGCATGTGACATGTGGCTTTGGGTTTCAATCTCCGTTGCTGCTCATCGCCGGTGCCCGCATACTCGTACTCTCCGGTAGAAGGCGCCCGTCAGATTCTAGATTCCAGATTCGATCGAGCTGGACGGCGCCGAGACCCCATTTTGCCAAGCATATGCCAAGACAATCTTTCGGGGGCAACAATTGGTCCATCGCAAAACGGAATTAATGCTTGCTCCTCTCAAGCTAACCAAGGTGGCCCTCGGCTTCGCGGCGTCTATTGGCTCTGAAGTCAGTCACCCTGCGTAATGGAATTGGCCGTTCCACCAGTTTCTTTTTTGCGGGGAAATATGGAGAACTGGTGTTGCATTCAGAGGCCAACCCAAACGTCACAGATTGTAGATGGCAGGCGTTGTGTACGAGCGCAATCGTGTGCAATGCCACTATCGCCACTCTGAGTATCAGGACTGACCTTACTGTAAGCAGCCCATCTGCCCTCCGCGTCCTATGAGAGTCAGACTTTGGCGCATGGAGCCGTGTCGGGGTTATGCTGCTGTGGGCGACAAGGGCACAGGCCCTCGCTAACTACTGCAAGCCCACCCATCATGCTGTGCACCTGCTACTTGATCTGTTGGCACGCGGTGTTCACGCCTTCCTATTCGAAAAACGATGATCTGGGAACTGGCCGCAGATAAATGCAACCCTCCCCTCCCAGTTTGACCCGAAAGTCTGCCAGCTTTCTGCCACTCTCCCTCTCAAACTGCGCCATACTGCGTTCTCTTGTCTGCGAACATGGCGGAACCCAGAGAAAAGGACGCTGTCACTGCCAACGAGGCCACAAGGCATGGCGTCGACCCGGAGGCGCTCAATGATCCGAAGATGCACAAGCTGGCAGGCGCAATCACCTATGAAGATGAGATCGACCCCGTGGAGCGACAACACAATCCGCTCGCGCAGAAGCTGCGTTCGCGACACATGCAGATGATTGCGATCGGTATAGCCATCCTCACAATGCTGTCAAGGACCCTGCGTTGACAAACGTTCACAGGCGGTTCGATCGGAGCCGGTCTTTTCGTCGGTTCGGGTGGTGCTTTGCGAACAGGCGGCCCTGGCAGTGTTCTTCTCGGTTTCATCATCATCGGCTTCATGTTGCTCTGCACGATGCAGGCACTGGGGGAATTGGCTGGTCAGTCCGCACAGGGGCGGTCCCGCTTTTGGCAGACTGTGTTTCCAGGATCATGCTGCCTCCCACAGATTTGATGTCCCGTTCGCTAACAAATTGACAGTCCTGTACCCAGTGAATGGCGGTTTCTACACATACATTACCCGCTTCGTGGACCCGTCCCTCGGTTTCGCAGTCGGATGGGTAGGTGGCCCCAATTCTCTGCAGGAGTGTCATTTGAGATCGGGCTCAAGAGTTTGCCTCGTCTTCATATTGCTTGGATGTTGACGATCGATCCTAGGACTATGCCATTGGGTGGCTGACCGTTCTCCCCTTTGAACTCACCGCGGCTTCGATCACGATCCAATATTGGCGAGACGACATTCATGTCTCTGTCTGGATTACTGTGTTCCTGGTCTTTCTGATCCTGGTCCAAGTCTTCGGCGTTCTCGGATATGGTGAAGTCGAGTTTGTGCTGTCCATGATCAAGATCATTGCTTGTATCGGCTTCATCATCTTCGGCATCGTCGTTGACTGTGGTGGTGTATCCACTGACAGTCGTGGATATATCGGTGCGCGGTACTGGCACGATCCAGGCGCGTTTCAGAATGGATTCAAGGGCTTCTGCACGTAAGTCCCTTGGTCGGGTTCGCAAGCAACATTCGTTCGAAGTTCTAACCAAGCCAGTGTTTTCGTGACAGCAGCCTTCGCATTTGGTGGAACGGAACTGGTCGGACTCGCGGCCGCCGAAGCAGCTGACCCTCACCGCTCCCTTCCTAAGGCTACCCGGCAGGTCTTCTGGCGAATTGCAACATTCTACGTGCTCTCGCTGTTCATCGTCGGCCTCATTGTCCCCTCGGATAGCCCTGATCTCCTGGGCGCTAGTGGAGCCAATACCAAGGCATCTCCTTTTGTGCTGGCCATCAAGTATGCAGGTGTGAAGGGCCTCCCTTCAGTCTTCAATGCCGTTATCACCATCTCGGTCATCAGTGTTGCGAACAGCTGCACCTACGGATCTTCTCGCACCATGCAGGCCCTCGCGGCACGAGGCATGGGCCCCAGATTTCTGATGTACGTCGATAGACAGGGTCGGCCTGTGTGGTGCATCGTTATCCAGCTTCTCTTCGGCCTTCTCGCGTACATTGGGGAGGCTAATGCAGCGGGCACCATTTTCACCTGGCTGCTCTCGCTCTCCGGGTTGAGTTTCTTCTTCCTCTGGTTCAGCATCAACCTCTCACATATCCGTAAGTGCCGCGCTTGACCCGTATCAAATTGACGCTGTACTGACAAAATTCTATAGGTTTCCGCCATGGCTGGTACCACCATGGCTTCACCAAGGAGCAGCTGCCCTACCAAGCCGCTTTCGGCATTTGGGGCTCCTACATCGGCGTCTCCCTATGTGCGATCGCCATCATAGCAACGTTCTACGTCTCGCTATTCCCACTGGGCACCAGCCCGGATCCGGAAATCTTTTTTGAGAACTTCCTTGCTGCACCGATCGTCATTGCCTTGTACCTTGGCTGGAAGATCTATTCGCGAGATTGGAAGATGTTCATTCGTTCGAGCGAGATGGACGTCACGACCGGGATTAGACGGGGCAGTCTCGAACTTGCGGCCCAAAGCGGACGAGTGCCTGGATGGAAGAAGGCACTTAGGGCATTCATCTAATGTCTGTGGTGTTCACGGAGGGAGCCACCAGTTCCGGCCTACTTGCAGCTAATTCCCTACGCCAGCAGACATGAACACCATACTGTCGTTCACAAATACTTCCCTCGCCTCGATTGCTTGTGAGAGTTCCTCGAGAGCCGGGGTCTCACGGTCAACGCTCCCGCTCTGTTATTTCTCACATGTCGCTGTTCGCGGGAGATAGTCGCCATCGGCTCTCCCGTTTCGCAATTGACCTGATTGTGGTGATGCCCGTCGCGGCGAAGGGCTCGTGGGGCCGTTGATCGACTAATGTCAGGTTCAGTACTCCGGACGGAGCACATCAGCTGAAACTCAATCTGATCTGACACGGTCGAACCGCATATGACGATCCACTTCACCCTCTCTCTACCCAACAACAAAGGATGGTGAGGCCCGACTTTAGAATGAAAGACCCACTTCCAAATCAATTGTTAACATCGTCTCCTAATCATCCACTTTGGTTCAGAGCAGCCATAAGTCATCAAGGAGGCCTGCCAGTACTGTACGCGTACTCTCATTGTTCCCACTTCTCTCGCGTGCAATGCTCGGTCCAAGCCGCTGACAGGAGGAGCGTCAGCTACAGTGCAGTGATCCGCTTCCAAGCACCGACACCACTTCGCAACCTCGTATTCCGGCTCTCTTTAAGCCTAGCCTAGCACGTAATGTGAGATGTAACGACTTCTGATATTTCAACTTATAGAGCAGTACTTTTGATCTTTGTGTTGGTTCAGCATCGCCGCGTCTTTGGCCCAAGTTCTCCGTAAAGTCCGACCAATGTCATCCTCCGTTCAACTTGATGTCAGAACGTTCCAGAGACCGAGATATCAATGTACCCGGTACGGCTGGAAATGGGAGACAGGCGAGACAGGCGAGACAGGCGAGACAGGCTCAGTCGCTAATTACTCTCAACCGTTCAGGTAGACTAAATAGACAGGAGCCTGATGTACTCCGTACTTAAGCCATAAATCTTTAGCTGGTGCTCGTCTTCCAGAATACGGAGATACTTACTTGTACTTTCTCCTCTCTGTCTCCACGCCTGTGTATCTGACTAAAATTTTAAATGGTAGACAGGCTTTAAACTGCTACTGCGATCGAGGCCTATACCAACTTAGAAAACTCTCAGAGGCGAGCCTAGGTATACTACTAATAAGTGTAGGCTTCACTGCTTTGGGAGTATTAGTCAACGATAAAAGACTTGGAGAAGTCCACGCCTGTTAAAGTGAGCTGGAAACAAGGCTACGATTCTGCCGCGATCGAGTTCTATGCTCTCTTCAAGAAACTTAAAGGCGAGGGTATACTGCCTGTAGGCGTGCCGCGTAATCTTCCAAGGCTGTATTTACACGCCTTTGTATGCCATGCCATCACGTCTTCCATAGCCGCGAACCACAGGACTTTGGGTGGAACTGTATTTTGCAGCTGCACTCCTGAGCGGGGTGCAGAACATCCAGGACAAAAATCTCGCACAAGGGTTTGGCCATCCAGATCGACTGTGCGTACGGGGTCGGTCTGCTAGAGGAAGACCGCTTTGTGGAGCTCTCGGATCGGACGAGGTCTTCACTGGCGAAGTTGGTCGGGCCGTCACTGGAGAAAGCGATTGACTCAGATGAGCTCTTCGCTGGGGAAGTTTCTCGGATTGTCGCTTTCGCCAGTCAAGGCCCTATGGCAGAAGGCGTTGAGACTGTGTTACACTTCTGCCAGGGCTCATCGGACACATGCGTTTGGAGGAATCGAATGACATGAGTTTGATGGTCAAACGTCGCGAGGACGGTGTTTCAGGGACTTGTAGAGCAGAGGAGAGGGCTGACTTTCTCTCGTATGCCCGTGTCGAGGGAGAGGGGTGACGAGGCGTATCTCGCGACGTTGAAGGGAATACGCACATTGCTGAAAGAAGACGGCACGGAATTGTATCTTGGGCGTCTGGGAAGGAGATGAAGAAGGGACCAAGGGGAGGATCGACAGGGAGCAGCAAAGCGGTATCCAGAAGTAGTGCATCAACATGTCGTGCCGAGTCCCCTTTGATACCTTGCAAAGTGAACTTCACATGTGGCCCCTCCAATCATATTTCACCCTGCCAACATTCATCACATATATTTCGTAGTTGTCAAAATTCTGGCAACAATTCCTCACTGGCATCCGGTCAAACTAGCACCGGGCTAGAAGGCGTGTCAGGGACGAATTGCGACGACGCCGACTTCGAATCCCGCCTCCGACTCGAACGCACTCGACTGTTCGACCGACTCGAACAACGTCCGATTACCACCCGATATCCCAAAAAGTCCCAGGTTGCATACTTGACAAAGGTCAAATCGGTGTTCACAGGAACACGAGATGGGAGTAGACCGCTGGCCACCGGATATAGCCCGATCAAATAACTGTTACCACAGCCTCCTGTTCGAACAGTGGCTGTGGTACAGCTTTTGTTTTTCGTCCTCCGCCGAGTGAGCCTGTTGCATGGTGTTAGCAGTGAGTTCTGGCCGGACTCGACGTAACTTTTTGCAGCCGCCAAGCGAGGTCGGGCAGTATGTTTTTCCACATGGGCCGAATAACAAACTCCTGTTGTGAGTGTATCTTCCTGATTCCTCCTAGTAGTGATACATGGTAATACAGTCGGACATCCCAACCTGATCATGAGGGTTTAGGGTTGGTCGCCAACTCCTCTCTCACGACCTCGGCGAGGACTTTACCCTCATATACCTTGCCGTCCAATTCTCCGCCTGGTTTCAACAGCTCCTTCATCACAGCACCCTGCTTCAACTCCCCTCCGTGCGACGAATCTCTCAGAGCTTCAATCTTCCCTCTCACAATGTCCCTCAAAGCCTGCGACTCTACCATCTTCACACTCCCGACAAGCTGTTCAATGACCTCTATCTCTTTGTCCTGCTTCTCCGCTAGATCTGCCCTATTCGCGGCCTCGGCCTCCTTCTTCGCGTTTTCCGAGGCAGCTTTCCTTTTTCGGAGTAATGCGAGGACTTGCATGTCTGTCTTTACCGGCGCGGAGGATGAGGCGGCTTGATTGATCTCCGAGATGGTGCCGCGTAGGACGGTTAACCTTACCTTTCGTTTCAGCACACGATGAACCTAGGACGGGACGCAGACGCATAGCCGGCAGTGGGTTGCAGGGGCTTACCTTGCCGTGTCTTTTGCACGCATGGCGGCTTTCAAGTCATTCTTTATCTTCGACAGCAGTGGTGAAGCTGGAGTTTCTGATGCGGTCGACGTTGAAGACCATCGTGGGCTGGAGGCGGCAGCTCCACGGACGCAGCTAGAGCATGCTGTCCGGGCTGATAGAAAGAGCGGTGCTGTAGCACGTGTGGCTGCCATGTTGATATGACCATACATAGCAGAGAATCTTGGACGTGGTCATGTAGCAATTCCGACACATTGTTTACTGCGAGTCATTGTACCTGACACTAGTCCTAATCTGGACTTAGGCATTACTCTGCATCATTGACCAGGCGCGTTTTGCGCTCCAAAGTTGCTCTACAAGACACCAGCGACCATCGTTGCAAGGGCAGGAGTTGGTGGGACTGGGGCCGAGAACCTCGATCTTCTTCTCACCTACAAGTCGATCGCTTGCCATTCTGTGCCAAAAGTTACAGCTTCTCTTCGCGCCTTACCGCGGCGCTGCCGCGTTCAATGCCTGCTCAAAATTAATTAAGTCTCCAGTCGCTGACGAGCTCTCCTCCGCCAAACATGGGCTCAGTAGTCCAGCAGACGCCAGTGCGGCCTGTCCCAGGAATATGGCCTCAGACTCCGGCGCCGCGTCCTCCACTGGCGACTGCCTCGTCCTTTCAAACACCTCCACGCCCTTCGCTCGTGCCATCTCAATCCTCAACCAGCCTCGTCACGACAACTCCCGCAGGAACTGTGGCTCAGGCATCGATGCGACAACCCGAAGCCCTCGAACCCGCCGAACGAGCTGCACGCGCAATCAACGAGTCCTTGTTGCAGGAATCGCGGTTCCCCGAGGTCGACAATTATCTTACCCAGGGCTACTCCGCCGACTATGAAGTCCAATCCTCCACGACATGGGCGCCGTTCCAGAAGGCTGGCACGTACAGAATCCCAGATGAGATATTTGAGCAATACAATAATGCACAGCTGTCCACGAGCATGGGTCTATTCGCAGAATTGAGGATGGCATGGACGACGATTGACAATGCCTTGTACATTTGGGATTACACGGTGTCGAAGCCAGACCTCCTGGGTTTTGAAGGGCAGCCGCACAGTATCCTCGCTGTCAAGCTGGCAAAGCCTCGTGCCGGCGTCTTCTTACCACACATCACCAATATCATCGCCATCGCAACAACCGCGGATGTATTCTTGCTGGGGCTGGGAAAGGATCCTACTGGCGGCGCATCTGCTGGTCTCTCGCTGTTCCAGACGGGTATGTCGGTCTCGGTCAAAGGCCTTGACGTCAGCGTTATTGCCGCCTCTGAAAAGACGGGAAGGATGTTCTTTGGTGGGCGCACGGACAATGATATCTACGAGCTGACATACCAGCAAGAAGATCGGTGGTTTGCAAGCAAATGTTCCAAGATCTGTCACACAAGTGGTGCCACCAAATCCTTGACCTGGACATTTAGCAGTTTCAGCGGCGGTCAGAAAGAGTCCGTGAAGCAAATTGTGGTTGACGACAGCAGAGACCTGCTGTACACACTTTCTTCCGCCTCTAATATCCGCGTCTTCCACATCAAACCCGAAGGCGGTTTACCGCTGCTGGTCACCAAGCCAGCTGCTGAGATCTACGACAACATCGGCCACATCATCAACCAGAGCGAGACCCTGAACAACCGAGCCACGATCGTGTCGA
Source organism: Cladophialophora carrionii CBS 160.54 (assembly GCF_000365165.1). Taxonomy (NCBI): domain Eukaryota; kingdom Fungi; phylum Ascomycota; class Eurotiomycetes; order Chaetothyriales; family Herpotrichiellaceae; genus Cladophialophora; species Cladophialophora carrionii. The sequence continues at coordinate 375,600 of NW_008481817.1, read as the reverse complement.
TATCACCCATTCCGGCTTCTGAGGCATCGAGGTATCATCTTGTGGCTACCACGGTGACCGGATATCGGATCTATCTCAGCGCCAAGAGTGCCACAAGCTACAGTTACGGCGCGCCAGCCCGTTCTGGTGCTCCAATCAGTGTGCAAGCACAGCATGTTAAGGTCCCGCCCATATCGCAGAGTACCGGGTTTGGGGTTGGAGGGGCGGCAGACGTCCATCAACCCATCAGGACATTGACGTATACTGGTCTTGCCGCGCGATATCCGCCTGGGTACTTCTTCTGCTTTGTGGCTAATCGACCTGATTCGCCTTCTGATAACTTGTTCATCTCTGCTCCGGACGCAGGCAGGCTGCTCCGAAGCTCCGAGCCTGGCCAACCAAGTCGAACCTCCGAATCTGCCATGTGGCTCGAGCTCCGTAGCCGGGCAGAAGACGTAGGCTTGGTCACACCATATTCTGCCCCGATTTCGAACCCAATCGGATTTGGCAACGATCTGGCCGTACAGTTCGACAAGCCGGTTCCGGAAATTGCCATATTGACGAACACAGGCATTCATGTCATCAGAAGACGGCGCTTAGTTGATGTCTTTGCGTCGCTGACTCGCATAGGTGGTGGTCCAGAGGGGTTCCAGCACGAAATCACCAACTTCATCCGAACGTACGGCAGAACTGAGACCCTTGCAACAGCACTCGCGGTGGCTTGCGGTCAAGGAATGGAAGACACGGGCAATGCTCAAATGCTTCGGATTAATGATCCAGAGGTGCTCGAACTCGCTCGCAAGGCGTTCATTGAGCACGGCGGAAAACCAAGCATCAACCAGAACTCAATCACCGATAGATCTATGCCTCTTATTGACGCCGTACGTCCGTCGCCTCGTCATGCAGCTATCGCTCTCTACCTTTCGCGCATATTGAGATCGACGTGGAAGAACGCGATCGCTTCAGAAAAGACTACCCCAGCTGGCTACTCGATAACGCCTGCTGTACCCTTGGAAAAACTGAGAGATGTCCAGGAAGCATTGTCGGCTCTGCAGAGATTCTTCCAGACAAACAAAAGCTTCATCAAAGGCCTCAGCGGGCCTGATGATCTCAACAGCACAAGCACCAAAGATGACGAGATCGCTCTGAAAGGCGAACACCGTGCCTTGCATGCGATGGTTAAATTCACGTCTGATACTATCGAAGGCCTCTCATTCGTACTGGTTCTGTTCGAGGAGAGAGTGGCCGAGATAGTGCCTTTGCTCCCTGAGGCTTCCAGACCAGAAATGCTGAAGTTGACTTTCGAGGAACTCTTCACCACAAAGAAGGGCTATGAACTTGCCAAAGAACTGGTAAAGGCTATTGTCAATCGAAATATAGCCAAAGGTTCGAATGTCGAGACCGTGGCTGAAGCTCTACGCAGAAAATGTGGAAGCTTCTGCAGCTCCGACGATGTTGTGATTTTCAAAGCACAGGAGCAGCTGAGACGAGCCACCGAGGCCGAGATGAACTCAGAGGTCCAGCGAAACCTCCTCAACGAAAGTCTGAAGCTCTTCGAGCAAGTGGCACATTCTCTACCTTATGACTATCTGGAATCCGCTGCGAAACAATACACTGCCCTGCAGTTTTATGCTGGGGCAATACAACTTGTGCTCCGGGTCGCGCATGAGAAAGACAAGGCCAACGAAGCCCTGTCCTGGATGGCTGAAGGTCGACCAGACCCGGACGTGCGGAAAGCAAAGTTCGACCTCAGAAGCCAATGCTATGATCTTGTTCATGCTGTGATCGCGGCCGTCGACCAGAATGCGGAGCAGGGCCCTGGCTTCGTCGACGGCCAGCCTACAATATCCGCCACAAGAAGAAATGAGGCGTATGATGTGATCAGCCGTTCGAAAGATGAGGCATTCTTGACGAATCTCTACGATTGGTATCTGCAGCAGAAGTGGTACGATCGCCTCCTCGCCACAGAATCCCCGTTCATTGTCACATACCTGCAACGGCGGTCATCGGAAGATATCCTCTATGCGGACATGCTGTGGAAATACTATGGTCAGGCCAACCAATTCTCTGAGGCGGCCAAAATCCAACTGCAGCTTGCTAGAAGTTCGTTTCCAATTCCTCTGGAGAAGCGGATTGAATACCTCAGCAGAGCGAGGGCTAATGCGTCGACATACACCCCCGGCGGCAACCGCAAGATGAAGCAACAATTATTGCAAGAAATCTCTGAGCTCCTCGAGATTGCAACCATCCAAGACGAAATCCTTCAACGCTTACAGGATGACGCTCGGCTCGGAGACGACCGAAGACAAGAAGTCCTGGCCCAGGTGAATGGCCAAATTCTGGACATCACCACTTTGTTCAACAACTACGCCGATAACGCCGGTTATTATGACCTTTGCCTCCTCATCTACCAAACCGCTGATCATCGTGACCCGGCACAGATCAAGCAAACATGGCAACAGCTTCTCCAATCGGTGCATGACAAAACGGAACAAGACCAGTCTTGCCTACCTTTTGAGGCCATTGCTGAGGAAGTGAGAAGTCTAGGAAGCAAGTTGCGCGTCTCTGAAACGACGTTTCCTGTGCACACTCTACTGCCGATACTGGAGAAATACTCATTCGAACATCAACGCAATGTCGCACCCCCGCACTGGGTCGTCGATATCTTCTTGTCGCTTGAAGTCCCCTGCGAACGTCTCTTCGAGATTCTAGAGATGAAATTCTTTTCGGGCGAGGCGCCCTTTGTAGGCTCGAATCGGAAATACATTGCCAGCGACCTCGCGTACGTGGTGGGCAAGTGGTTTCATGAGTCGACGAGGGCAGGCACCGTAATCTTTGGCAGTGAGGCCTCAGCAAGCAGGGTCCAGGAAACAATGGAAGCCATATTGCAGCAGGGACATGCTGCAGGATTGGACGAGGAGACGACAAGGTTGGCCAGGGAGGTGGTTCAGAGGGTTGCACAGTTCCTCGGGTGAAAAGGAGGGACAAGAAGTGGAAATAGCGTAGCAATGTACGAACACGCGATCGGAGCATGTGAAGCCACCGGCATATTGGATGTAGCACACTCAGCGGCCGAACAATCTCAATGAATCGTCAAAATCGCCAGTTGATGCTCCTGTGCTGGTGTTGTGACCCTGTGATCAAGCGGCCGCTGCATGCAAGGCTGACGCGACAAGGCCGTCAGTCATACGGGATTCAAGCATATATATGGACGTCTCCCTTGACTGCCGTGGCCATAATATCATCCCGGCCTTGCGAAACAGTCTTGATAGGTCCCTTCGAAGACAACAGCCTGAAGATGGTCATGTCTCTGGATATGTAGGCGGCCGGAAACGTCCCCACCAGGAAAGGTTACTTCTTTGTTGTGCCAGCTCCTAACATCGAGAGTCTTACCGACTTCTCTCCTCGACTTTCTTCAGAGCATGTCCGTCTACACCGGTGCCTGATGAACCTCTACTTCAGATCCCTTGAATTCGAACACCTCCTTACGGTTGCCAACACGCAACACGCTGGACTTGATACCCGTGCTCAGCTCCCATCCCACAACACAGCACAGCACGTACCGCGATGACGACCTCGACTTCTAAGGGACCACGTCGGCCCCTGACGGCAAGGAAGCTGGATATTCTGTACCTCGTGTTCTTTATCGTGCACGTGCCGATTATGTTTTGTGAGTGAGATGGTTTTCGCTTCCTGCTTGCGTATGTGTTCCTTCTGGCCTGGGTTCCCGGTTTTGGCTTTATGATGCGGGATGGTACTTTTGTGACGCTTGGCTTGGAAGACTTGGGTAAGAGTACCGCAACGACCATGCCAGAGCTACGTTTGTCATAGAGGAATGAGTCGATGAGTTGTTCTGGAGAGGACATAGAGGTGATCCCCGGCATAAGCTGGGAAGCCCGGGCGACTGAAAAGGGACCTGACTCTCACTTTTGCTACACTCTGTCTGTCTTTGTCTCTTCCCTCCCTCTCCCCTTGATCTACCTCGACTCGGGCCCGACTTCACATCGTTGCGCGGCCAGTGTTGTGTGTGCTCTCTCCGTTCTGCTCACACCGTCTCGACTGCGAGCTGCAGCTCAACACACGGCTAACTCTCCCTTAGTGATCGACCTCTCTTCCATCCTCCCTTCCTTCCTGGTCACACCGCTCTCTCGCACGCTGGTCTCCTATCACCTCGAACGGTTCCAGGATCAATTCTTCACGTCTCCGCCAGCTTGGTTCACGGTCTACATGTGGCTTGAGCTTGTGTACCATGTACCTGTCAGTCTGTGGTTGGGGTGGGGATTATGGAATGGTGAGTCTGAGACCAACGCTGGTTCATAAGTGCCTTTGATAGAGCCCCCTTTCCCTTCTCTTCCAATTCACTCCGTCATATTAACATCGACTCGCTCCCGCCGGACAGAACACCCCCTCGTCCCACTCAATCTCCTCGTCTTCGCACTAGAAGTCGCCATCACGACGCTCACCTGCCTTGCGGATATCTCTTCCTGGAAGACGTACACTTCGGCGCAGAAGAACGACCTATACAGCCTTTATGTCCCGTATCTCATACTCGGTAAGTCTGACCCGACACCTTCCACGTCCACGTCGTCTTGCGCTGGATGCGATGATCGGATGTCCTCGACTGCCTGTAGGATGATTGCGTGCCTCGTGGCTTGAGCGGTGGCTGACTTTGATTCCCCTCTACTGCAGCCTGCCTCATGGGCATCGACGCCTTCATTCGAGTCAAACGCCAGGTCCTTCACGGGCTCGTCCAACCAAAGGGCAAGGCTGCGTGACTTGCCCGCAAGGAGACGTTGTTGCAACCAAACGCACTTCGTCGAGACGGCCACTTCAGGAGCAGAGGACTTAATGGTCTGTGTTGGCGAAGCGCGATGCGGCGTGAAGAAAAGGGCCACGTACCAAGCGTAGCGGAGCAAGCGAGGGTTCTATATCGAGATACAGAGACCGTGTCTTGTGCCTTGGTCTTTATCTACCCTCGGCGAACTACTGTAGTTGTAACTATGCTCTCTGCAAACCGGGCTCGATTCGTCTCCTCTCGTCCACACCTCTATCTGCGCTCACTTATGGATCTGCCAAACCTACACGATCTCTCAGCGACGTCAGGTGTTCTTCAACTCTGCTGTACCTGAAATCACCTCCCTTGTCACTGTATCTACGTAACCTCGCTCGCAATGGATAGGTGGCAGTAGTGACACTCATCGAGGTAGAGTATCAGTTTACCCAGAGTATGATAATGCTGCAATGATATGTATGTAATACCCATTCAGAAGTGGCTTAGCCCCACTCGTGCCGTACACAGAGAAAGCCCCTGACAGGACGGAGACATCGGCAATGCGCATGTCGTCCTCGTGCTTCCTCGGTCAGTGAGATCGTGCGACTGCCATGCCAAGCTCCTGGTCGTCAGTGGCGGCGCGCGGCGTGAAGACCACGGCGTCATGACCGACTCGATGTTTTCCCCGCAACACAATTGCAATCGATCGTTGTGAACCCGCCAATCAACCGCCGGTCATATGGATCACTCTCAGTCCCAGACAAGAAAGTCCCTGCTCCGACATAGCGACTTTCAGAGCTTCGCTCCAGCATTTATACTTCTCTTTGGCCTTCTCGTTGTCCTCGCTTTTGGCATCGTCTTCCTCTCACCTGCCTCCCGCGCTGAGGTACCCCGACGCCCTGACCCCGACGTGGAACGACAGCCTCTGCTCGCCGACCGGACCGATCCAACATGAACCACGACGAAGGTGAAAGGCCAGACGTCGGCACCCTGACTGGCGAGGAAGTGGCAAAGCACAACTCACGAGAATCGTGTTGGGTCATTGTACACGGCAAAGCGTACGATGTGACCGAATTTCTGCCAGGTTTGCCCCGACCTTCCACGTTCCGCGTCGAAGCTCACTGACGCCGGTTTAGAGCATCCGGGCGGTCCCAAGATCATCCTGAAGTACGCGGGCAAAGATGCTACTGAGGAATTCGACCCCATTCACCCCCCAGATACTTTGGACAAGTACCTGCCGAAGGAGAAACATTTGGGAGCTGTGAACATGGAGACGGTCCAGCAAGAAGAGAAGGAGGAGAGCCCTGAAGAGAAGGCAAGGCAGGAGCGCATCAAGAACATGCCACCCCTGGAAGCATGCTACAACTTGATGGATTTCGAGAGTGTCGCCAGAAACGTCATGAAGAAGCCCGCGTGGGCTTATTACAGCTCTGGTGCCGATGACGAAATCACCATGCGGGAAAACCATTCAGCCTTTCACAAGATCTGGTTCAGGCCAAGGGTCCTCGTTGATGTTGAGAACGTAGACATCAGTACAACCATGCTTGGCACGAAGTGTGACATCCCCTTCTATGTCACAGCCACCGCGCTGGGCAAACTAGGGAACCCAGAGGGTGAGGTCGTCCTCACGCGAGGTGCAAGGAAGCACAATGTCATCCAGATGATCCCGACTCTGGCCTCGTGCAGTTTCGACGAGATTTGCGATGCCAAGGAAGGCGACCAATGTCAATGGCTGCAACTGTACGTCAACAAAGACCGCGCGATCACGAAGAAGATCGTGCAGCATGCCGAGTCTCGAGGCTGCAAAGGCCTCTTCATCACGGTCGATGCTCCCCAGCTCGGCCGAAGAGAAAAGGATATGCGCAGCAAGTTTGACGACACCGGCTCCAACGTCCAGAACACGAGTGGCGAGAACGTTGACCGATCACAAGGTGCCGCCAGAGCCATTTCCAGCTTCATCGACCCCAGCCTGAGCTGGAAAGATATTCCCTGGTTTTTGAGCATCACCAAGATGCCCATCATCCTCAAGGGTGTCCAACGGGTAGAGGACGTCCTCAAAGCCATCGAGGCCGGCGTGCACGGCGTTGTCCTTTCCAACCATGGCGGTCGCCAGCTGGACTTTGCCCGCTCTGGCATCGAGGTTCTTTCCGAGGTCATGCCTGTTCTCCGGGAACGGGGCTTGCAAGACAAGATCGAAATCTTCATCGACGGAGGTGTCCGCCGCGCCACGGATATCATCAAGGCGTTGTGTCTGGGTGCCAAAGGTGTGGGTATTGGTCGACCTTTCCTCTTCGCCATGTCGGCTTACGGTCTGCCCGGGGTGGACCGCGCAATGCAGCTCCTGAAGGATGAGATGGTGATGAACATGCGCCTCATTGGTGCGTCCAAGGTCGAAGACCTGACGCCCGACATGGTTGATACCGCCGGGTTGAGAACCCACACGGCCATCGTTCCCCAAGATACACTTGGCATCCGAGCTTACGATCCACTGATTACTCCGAACGAGATGCTGAAGGCAAGACTGTGATTTGTTCTATTATACTGTGGAGTTTGGCAGCAGGCATAACAGCAGCATTGGCCCGGGATTTTGTGTACTGTACAATGCTCCAAGTGGGAACGACCATCAGTAAATAACAGGAGAGGTTAGAGCCTTGGACAATGCATCAGGGGAAGACGAGTTGTATCAGATATACAGATGTATCAGATGCAGGCATTTGCTCTTCCTCAAGTCAAATCGATCTCCTTCAGACAAAAATCGATCTTCTTCAGACAAAAATCGCTCCTCTGATGGAGGTCGGAGTTCGAGGCAGATAGAGAAACGTCATGCGCGGGTCCATTGCGGGTACTCGTACCGAATACAGTGCACACCGAATAGCTGAAGAGCGTGTTCTTAAAGGTGAATTGACGACTAGGATGGGCCTGAATATCTATACTTTATTTTAGACTTCGCAATATATAGAGTTTGCTACTTCATCTGGAAAACTGTTTGTGTATCGATTCCCAAGCTGGCACAACAGCTCTCCTGCAAAGGCGGGAAGAGGTGATCCGGTACTCCGTACTTGCATCCCTTAGTGATCGCGATGGCATTTGTGCATTGCCCCCGTAGCTCCATGAGAAATCACTAACTGAAAATGGCTTGGGACACAATTGCTACCTAGGTAATTAGGTATGGAGTACACAGACAGACGGGATTTTCGAGATGGGTTATTATGTCATAAATTGTGCCTCAGCCGAAGAAATGGCGCGCCTGCCGCGCCCATCCTGTGTACTCACCGTACTCCGTACTGTGTGCGCTACCTGACCAGCCTTATGCACGCGAGAGAAGGGGTTCATGTGCCCTCGACCCGGTGATCTCTATCGTGCGGCTGGAGTGACATGTACTGCAGCATTGTACCGCAGCAAGGACCTCGAACATGTCTCGAATCTGAACGCTATCTCATACAGCCCGAGCATGCGGATGGTCCCGGAATATGCTGCTCATCCACCAAACCGGCGCCGTGAAGGTCGGTGAGGTCGTAAGGTGAGGAAAATCAACTCCTTTAAAGCCCATCGCTTTCTGTGTACTGATCGAGGGCGGGGCCATCTGCAGATACACCGTGACCTACACTCCCAGCCTCGACCGCATCCTCCCTCCTCCAAGCCACCTCCATGTCAAGATCAAGAATACGGTCGCCGCACCACTCCGCGCGGCATACCTGCATGGCCCGTACACGCTCTATGTCGCGTGCTACCCATCTACCTTCGACCCGTTCCGAAAACACGAGACTGTGCATACCGAGGGAGCGCCAGCCTTTGAACCACAACTGAAAGCGGGAGGACATTGGACGGCGAAGCTGACCGTGCCGGAGGAAGTGAGGGAGGATGCCCAGAGATACAGCACCGACAACCGGCTCAAGGGTGGAGGCGAGAGGAAATCCTTCACCTGGATAATAGAGGTCGCTTCGCAGATTATATTCTCCAAGACAGCGAGCGTCGAGTACGAGCTTCTGGTGGGACGAGATGAGAGGTCGGTGGATCTGGGATTTCACGGTGTCATCGGATCCGGGCAGGGCGCTCCGGGCAAGCTCGAAGATCACCAGAAGGGCCGTTCAAAGTCTACGCCGGCGCATCACAGGGGCGTCTTCTCCAAGGCAATCAGGCTGGTCGTGGATGATACCGAAAGCCTCTGGAACACCCCTCCATTTCCAGAATGGGAGACGGACGACGAGGGTCGGTCCCACGTGGCTATAGAGCAAGGCCCGCAGCACGGTGACAAGCGAGACGCGGGCGCGAAACCGGAGAAGAAGCAGAAGACCCAGAAGAAGATCCACTTGGTTCTCCTGACGCATGGTATTCACAGTAACGTCGGCGCGGATATGCTTTTCATGAAGGAGAGCATTGACAGTGCAGCGAGGCAGGCAAAAGAAGACGCCAAGAAACGGCGGGAAGAGTTGAGGACGAGACGTATGGCACGAGAGAATGACTTTGGCCGAACAGCAGTTGACCAGAGGTCCAAGTCCGTGCCAGACACAGCCCTCCTAGGTGACACTGGTGGAAACACTCCGGGTCCGAGCACGTCGACAGAAGATGACAAAGAAGAGGACGCAGAAGAGGAAGATGAGGAAGAGGTGTACGTGCGAGGATTTACTGGCAACACGGTCAAAACCGAGAAGGGGATCCAATACCTGGGCAAGCGGTTCGCGAAATACGTCCTCTCTATCACCTACCCGGATCAGCCATACCTGCCGGTCAAATCCTCCATGAACAAATCTCTGTCGAAATCGCTATCCGCCCCCATGTCGAAGACACCAGGTCCACAAGACCATGGCAGTACCCAGCCGGCACACAAGAACAGCAGCATCATCAAGGACGAGAACCACCGGTCTCATAATCTCCCTTACCGCATCACATCTATCAGCTTCATTGCGCACTCCTTGGGTGGCCTGATCCAGACCTACGCTATAGCCTATATCCAGAAGCACTCACCGGAGTTCTTCGACCTCATCAAGCCAATCAATTTCGTCGCCATGGCTTCTCCTTTTCTAGGGCTGAGCAATGAGAACCCCGTCTACGTGAAGTTCGCCTTAGACTTTGGACTTGTAGGACGGACCGGTCAAGATCTCGGTCTCACGTGGAGAGCGCCGACATTAGCAAAAAGCGGTTGGGGGGCCATGGTTGCTGGGTTCACAAACGAAGCCAACAAGAAAACACCAGACAAAGACTCCGACCCTGCAGCGAAGCCTCTCCTCAGGATACTCCCCACTGGACCAGCACATGTGGCGCTGAAGAAGTTTCGCAACCGCACTGTCTATTCCAATGTGGTCAACGACGGTATTGTGCCATTGAGAACCTCCTGTCTGCTTTTCTTGGACTGGCGGGGCCTTGGTCGCGTGGAAAAAGCGAGACGAGAGAGCGGTCTCGTGGGCACGATGGTCGGATGGGGTTGGGCGGAAATGCTGGGACACAATGCCAGCGACTCGAGGAAGACCTTGACATGGCAAAACCTGTTCAGCGACAGCGGCGACGACGTCGGCAAGTCTGGGAAGTCGCCTTCGGATCCTGAATCAAAGGTTCCCCAGGCGGAGACCAGTGAAGGCTTCGATCACGATCAGCGAGCATCGGAACCCGAAGACAACCAGTCCGTGGAGAAGAACGAAAGCGCTGTCGCAGGACGCACAGATGTCCAATCGAGTGCAGATGCAACGTCGGCACCGAACCTATGGACGGAAGTTTTGAATTTCTTCAGGCCACATGCAGGGCGGCCAAAAACACCTCCAGGCAGCCCTTCTCGAAGTCCCAAGAGGACACAGAAGATCTACAGGAGAGGTCAAATAATGTCTTATCAACAAGGAGAATCCGAATCCGAAGAGCCTTCAAGAGAAAATTCCCAAGATGGGGGCACGGGCAGTGCTGCTGGCAAAGCCCTTGTCCGAGGAGCATCGCTATTCGGCAATGATTCTAGGGATGATGGCAACGCGGAAGTTGAAGCACCTCCCAAGACGACGTTCTTTGAGTCAGCAGGGGATCTGCTTAACCCACCATTGCCACCCAAGGACTTTATACTTGACCCTGCCGCTCGACCGAGGACAATATTTCACGATCGAGTCTACCATCCCGGAGACATTCCACCACCGCCAGCTAAACGCCAACGGACATTCGGAATTAGGCGTTCCACGTCCAATCTTGCAGCTCAAGCAGCTTCTTCGTCACAGCTTTCACTGGGTCCGGCATCTCCTGAATTCGCCCGTCCGGCTTCAGCCAATCACCCTACACCACCTTCGCAAGTGAAACCAGATCACGGTCAATCTCAAACCCAAGACGTCGGCACCATGAAGATCGAGGAGAAGATTGCTCGAGCTTACCACAAGGATCTGTCATGGCGAAAGGTGCTAGTGCGGCTCGAACCGGACGCGCACAATAACCTGGTTGTGCGGCGCATGTTTGCCAATGCCTACGGTTGGCCTGTCGTCCGGCACCTGTGCGACACGCATTTTGCCTATACAGCAGCCGCGAGAACGAGAGACGAAGATGAAGAGAACGTTGAAAGGGCGATTGCACAGGAGGAGCCCCTCACTGGTGGTGAGCGGGGAGGTGAGAGTGTTCGTGGGCAGAGAGAGCTGCCCGACGTGAAGGAAGAAGGCAATGCCATCGACAGCAATAGGGCTAACACCACCGACAACATCAGGATTGAAGAGTCCAGTCCCCAAGAAGTCGAGACTCTGCAGACCGACTTCCAGAAGCTGAGTACGAAATGGAAAATGCATGAAAGCCCAAGGGCGGCTACAGCAGGGCGGACGAAGCGTACCGATTCCGAGGCTCGTGAGGCAAGAGACGATGTCTCGGAGCTTGTATCCCGAGTTAGTGCCACGGGTGAGAGCTATAGCAGCATGAACTCAGGTCGGGCGGCGCTGTCAAGACTCGCGAGACAAGACAGTGCACGGTGGAGCGACCGCTTCTTCGAGGGCAGCGATGACGGCGCCGAGGACGAGGACGAAGACGGGCTGTTGCAGGAGATACGGAGAGCGAGGTACAGAGGTGAACTCAATCGGAAGTTCAACATCGACTTTGACGTCGAGTCGGCCCCCAGTGACTCGGAGTCTGGAAGGACACCAGTAGAGAAGATTTCCAACGGTCCCCTCACGGAGAGTCCGAACAGTACCAAGCTGAGCAAACCCAAGGACAAGGGCAAAGGGAAAGAGTCCGAGGAACACATGATTACTGGATCAGATATGCCTCTGTCGGCAGAACCCGCTGAATTGGAGCCCCTTTCGCATTCCTCTGCAGGGACGAATACGCCCAGACACAACGCATCGAGCGATGTTGAAGTAGGCCCGGAGCTGGAGCCGGGATCTATCACGGCACCGGGCACAGCGGCTGCTCTAGGTCTTTCCCTGGATGAGAAGATCGACGAAACGCGAAAACCACAAACGAGATCTGGGGGTGCGGGAAATGCGGGAAATGCGGGAGGTGTCGCGGAACAGGTGGCATTGGCTACGACAAGGAGTCGAGACAGCCAGGAGGATGACTCGTGAACGGACGAGGGAAGCCGGTAGTGGACACAAGTGAAGGAGAAGTAAGACAAGAAGGACTTTGAAATGAGGTCGATTGTGTCCTCCTTGGCTTACTCTTCAGAGTCTCCATGCCCTCGGGAACTGGAGAGGAGTTGAATTCGCTTCGAAGAATCTGGGCCATCCTAAATCTTGAACGGTGACAGCGTCTCAGCTGCATTTCTGGGTCCCGCCTTCGATCGGTGGAATTTGTTCTTGGGGGGCACGTCCCGGTTCAAGACGACTTGATTTCTCTTTCACCCTCACCTCAAACTCTCTTGACCTCTGCCCTGTTCGCGAGCAAACATTCTTTCTGGTCTCACCACGCTGGCCATTCTCCAAGCGCCCAAACAAAGGTCGCCCTGCCAGGCTACAGATGGTCATGACAAGCAAAGCTGGTCGCAGAAAGCAGCCACCTCCAAGTCTCAAGCAAACTGGGTGAGCCCGAAGCGGCCCGTGGGTATTGATTGTGTGGAATTGATCAAGTCGTATACTCAGGAACATGTCCAGCCTCCCAGCGATGAACTGTGGAACTCGTTTTCCTGCTCTAATCGAGGAGCTAGTTGGAGCTGCAACCTCAGCGGACCGGACTGAACCACACACGAAACAGGCCTTCAATCAACTTCTCGACGATATCTCGACAACTCAAACCCTAGACAAAGCTAAGATTGTGATGTTGAACAGAGGTAATATCGCCGCCGGCAGCAAGCGATTCATGGAGCGAGTGACCGAGATTCGACGAAGGAATACTCTGAGTCTCCTCAAGGAAGAACTACAGCTTGCTCTGACGAAAGTGAGCGAGTGCGAGGCAGCGATCGAAACGGCATGCGGGGCGCCTAACGATCGACGTAAGAGACGTGCACAACAGGTGGTCGACGAGCAATTGGGTCAAGTGGAAGCGGTAAGGAAGCGCTTGAAGGCGGACGCGGCGAAGGTCGAAGACGAAGACGAAGACGAAGATGACTCTGATTTGGACGAACGACAGGAGTCGCAGGAACTCGGCCCTATCGCGCTTTGATTACGCTCGCTCAAGCGAGCTACACTATCAATGTACGGGTGGTTACTGGTTATAATGTGATTGAAGTGCATACATATGGCCAGGTGCGCGGTATCATGGAGCTGACGAGTGAATTGCATGTCCGCCGCAGGCCAGATAGAGCTCAGTCCAACGACGTGTTGAGCCGGACGAGATAATGCCAAGTCCGACTACGTAGACGGCAAGACAGAATGCTTATTCTGAGTATGAATGAGGTCAAATCACCTGAAGTCACTCGTGCGAATCAATTCTTGTCTCCTTGCTGCGATCCTGACTAGGTACTTGCCCCATGCCTATCAGACGGAGTCCACGCAGCAGGACATACCTACCTACCCACCTAGGTACTCTGGTGGAGAGACGAGGAGGGCGTTGAAGTAAGTGCCTCCAGAAGGGGCGGACATGTTGACCAAGGCGGGACAGCACAGGACGAGAGAAGTAAGTCAGGACGAGAAAAGTTAGTCAGGACGAGAAAAGTTAGTCAGGACGAGAGAAGTCAGGACAAGAGAAGTCAGTCAAGATAGAGCAGGCCAGGTGACATTTGTCGTGATTGAAGAGTACGAGGTACATACATTAGCGTCAGCATCAGTACAAGTATCAGCATCCAGCATAGCCCTAGACTCACCGTGGTATCGGGTATCTGATGTTGTATTAGGCATTCCGTATGGTATCTGCTATTTGGCAATGGTATCTGCTATTTGGCAATGGTATCTGCTATTTGGCAATGGTACCTGCTATTTGGCAATGGTATCTGCTATCTGGCAATGGTAGCTGGTATAGTACCAGGTATTCGGTCAAGGTATCATGTATCATGTACCTACTGGGTACCTTTGTGGACGTCAAAAAGGAAATACCGCTCAATTGTGACCTCAGCTTCAACTCCCTGGCGCGCAGGGGACGCGATGTTTCGAGGGGTGCCGGGAGTGTACGGAGTAGAATGTGTCTTTTTTTCTTCTTTGCGACTTTGCGCGGCGTGATACTGTACTGTAAGTCCGTGAATTCAACCCCTCTGCGACGTCGTGGGTCCGTTTCCGTAATGCAGGCACGTCATCCCAACCCGCTGAATCTCTCCTGTTACCTTAGTACCGTTTCATTAGGCAAGGGGCAGCAACGGGATCGTCGACGCTCCTGCTCTCTCTTTCTTACTCGTTGCGAAGGCACACGACAGCATGGGATCGGAAGAGGGGAGGAATCAGACGGGGACTGGAAGAGAGGAGGTAATAGACAGGCAGTCACGCATGCAGGTATCCGCGTCTCCTCGGTGATCATTATTGTGTACTATTATCGTTTTCACTGCCGGCACCACGCGGTCACTTCCTACATACTCGCACACCTCCCCGCCTCGGTTCATACCGGCAAACACGACCACGACCACGACCACGACTTGAACGGAGTGGAACGTGGAACCAACCAAAACTGGGAATCGGAAAATGAACGGGAACGACAACGCCCAGCGTCACAACTTCTCCGTCCGCTCCGCCATGCCGACCTCGGCGGCAGGGACAGCACCCGCAGGCGTGGGAGGGAGCACGTCGGCCCTCGTCTCGTCGGTGAACTTCAAGTCCTCGTCAATGTCGGTCGTGTCTTTGACCTTGAGCCAGATGACGGGCGAGGCGATGACGAGCGAGCCCGCGAGCAGGCCCCAGTTTGTGGCGAACTGGGCCATGAAGGACACGAGGTTGGCGTCGAGTTGCGGCGAGATGGCCCCGCCGGCGGATTGGATGCCTTTGTAGAAGCCCGTGAAGCAGGCGAGTTTACGGCCGTTGTTGGTGAGGGCGCCCATTAGCCTACATATGGTGTGTTAGTCAGAGACAGATGCAGAGAGAGATACCAAAAACTCACCAATAACTCGTCGTCTGCCACACAGAGTCGTAAGCTCCGTAGAACATGTACAGGAACATCGGGCCGACGTAGCCTGGATCGGTGAAATCCTTGGGCACAAAGTTGTCGTCTCCCAGCGTGCTCTCGCGGGTGTATCCCTTCTGGAAGTCGTAGCCGCCGCCCCAGATGACAAAGGTGAGGACGAAAAGTGCGACCATGACGACCTTGGCGCGGGTGGTGCGGCGCAGGTAGGTGGTGTCGAGGAGGAAGCCGAAGATCCAGGCGCCGATGATCTGGGCCAGGTAGTACAGCACGTTGTTGAGGGCGCGGGTGCGGATGTTGAACATGGGCAGGTTGACGTCCTGGAAGTGGTAGGTGTAGAACCAGTTGGAGGCGAAGAACATGGGGAACATCAGCACGATGTACCAGTCGGTGAACAGCACCTGGAACATGCCCTTGATCTCCGACTTCCACGTCGGGTTCTTCATCATGATGACGCGCGAGCCGTCGCTGCGGCGCACAAAGTGCGGGTTGCACAGGAAGCCGGCCAGCACGAAGCCCACGGCCATGAGCACGATAAAGGCAATGTACGTGCCGTCCTGCACCTTGTCCGTGGTCGAGTGCAGGTTCTGGCCCAGCGGGATCAGCGCGCCGATGACGGCCCCGAGGTTGAAGATGCCCCAAAAGGCCGCGATGTACTTGCCCTTGGAGCCCTCGGGCGGGTAGGCCATCATGACGGCGCCCTGGGCGGTCCACAGCAGGCCCGCGCACACGCCGAGCAGCGAGCCCGCGAAGATCAAGAAGCCGGCGTTCTGGTTGTGGTTGTACGACAGGATCGAGGCGATGTACAGCGCATACCCGAATCCGCCGAGGCCCAACGTCAGGCGCAGACCGATCCGGTTGGCGATGCTGCCGGCGAAGAAGCCCACGATGGAGAAGGTCGAGTAGACGGCCGTGTTGGCGTTGTTGATGTCGTGTGCGCCGACTTGGCCGGCCGCGCCCAGGCCGTTGACGGCGTTGAACATGCCCGGGCACAGGAAGCACACGAGCGCGACGAAGACGATTTGGAACGGCGGCGACGCGTAGTTGGGCAACGTGACGGGTCCCAGCTTCAGTTTGCGGTACATCCACGCCGGGCCCTCTTGGTGGTGGACGTCTTCGCCATGGATCTCGGGCGGCGGCGAGTCTGTCCCGGTCGTCTTCTCGGTGGCCGCCATCTTCTCGTTGGAGATGTCGGACATGGCAGACGGGTCGTTGGGCAAGGAGAAAAAGAGAAGGGAGAGGAGGGTGAGAAAGGTGTGAGCTGCCCGGTAGTGAGGCTCTAGATTTAAGGTGGGTAACGCGAAGTGGTAGTGGGCGGCGTAGCGGCGGGCGGAGATGACTTTCTCACCACCCAGTCGCGGCGCAGGTCAAGTAACTTTGCGGAGTCTCGGGGCTGCTTCCTAGTGGAGCTTGGGCTCGCAGTCCTGAAGCTTGGGCTGTCGCGTGCACTGGTCACTGGGGGAGGGAAGACTCTGGAGACGACTGACGACCGACGACCGACGACTGCAGGGCGACGAGAGGAGTGATATACAACTACGCAGTCTCTGGCTGGTTGCAACAAGGACCGTCAGGAGGTGGTATGGACGAGACCGCGATCGAAACCTCGCACGCTAGGCCACGGTTACAGCACGAGTGACCTCGAATATCAGCTGGTCGAATGCCGCACGCGATCGAGAGATAGAGCCGTAGCATTGTCGCGCCGAAGTGCAGCAACAGGAGCATCGGAGACAAGGCGAGCGGGTGAAGCACACGATAGCTAGCCACTGAGCCACTGAGCGTGTGCATGTCCCTTCTCCAGATTCCACGCTGACCAGGGAGTGAGATAGCGGACACGCTTCCTGATGGAGTTCTGTGCAGAGGCGGGAGCGAAGACTGGAGAGGCGCACGTGACCGAGATAGCCCAAGATTGCAGTGTCGCATTTTCTCTCCGCCTTGACGTTGCATTCACCCGCTGCTCAGATGCGACCCTGTTCACGCCTCTTACAAGCCGCCAACACAACGTCTCATCAAGATCTCGTCTGCCATCGTTGCATCCAGCCCGCTGCCTCTGGCCTGCCTTTGGCCTGCCTCTGACCTGCCTCGGTCGTGAGGCTCCACGCTCGAATCTCACTGCGACATGTAAGGAGGAAGAGGAAGACACCGAGACGAGGGTCGAACAAGCTCCCTCGTTACCACCGAATTGTGTCGCCGTCGTGGCCAAACGTGCCTCCACGCTGCAACATGACAGGAGCGTCTTCTCGCGCCATGACAATGTACAATCCGAGCCTCGCACCGGCCTCGCCTGTCATTTTTCCAGGCACGCGTTGTTCTGCGAACTTCCCACGAACGCTTTTCCCTTTGCCAATGGCCATGTCGCGCTCAATTCCGTAGCCCGCCGCCGGCCAGTCAGATCCACGGGGCCCAATACTCGTAGAATGTTCGGTATACATCTTTGTCACAGGCGAAGAGATTTTATGACGTGACCCTGGCTGCCATCTCATCTGGGGGTTACAGCATCGGCCCAGGCATATTATTCTGGTCTATGGCTGCCGCCGTCGTGTCTGAATTCCCCTTCCCTATTCTTGTAGGGCCAACCTACAAGCAATCGTCCCTTCCTTCGGTGTGGTGTCCTGCCATCTCTTCCCTTATCTCCCGAGCCTTGTCGGCCCATTTTTCACCATGCCGACGTCATACTCTGGCATTACCAAGTTCACAAACGGCTATCTCCTCAAGAATGGTCAGCTAGTATCTGGCGACCTCTGGGTCTCGTCAGAGACGGGATGCATCATCAGCCCCCAATCAGCCTTTTATTCTTCACATCTGCGACCCGACAAGACCGTGGACCTGCAAGGCCGAATACTGTCGCCGGGGTTCATCGACGTGCAGATCAATGGGTACCACAACTTCGACTTCTCGACGCCCGACGCCGAGTTCGCGTCAAAGCTCGTGGACACCACCCAGCAGATGATCAAGAGTGGTCTCACATCCTTTGTCCCAACGGTCATCAGCACCAGGCCCGAGGCGTATCGCGCCGTGCTACCTCATCTCGGCCCCTCGACAGACGATAGAGACGCCCGCAAAGGCTGCGAGAGCCTCGGGGCACACATCGAAGGTCCCTTCCTCTCCCCACTGCGGAATGGCATCCACAGTAAAGAAGTCCTCCAGGAAGCCCAGTCTTGGGAAGACATCGAGGAGTGCTACGGCGCCGACAACCTGCGCAACGTCCGCTATATCACGGCTGCACCGGAGCGCGGCGCCATGATGTCGCTGATCCCCGAGTTCATCGCCCGCGGCATCGTCTTCTCCGTCGGCCACTCGGACGCCACCTTTGAGCAGGCCCAATCCGCCATGGCCGCCGGCGCCACGATGGTCACGCACCTCTTCAACGCGATGCGCCCATTCGGCCACCGCGACCCGGGCATCTTCGGCCTCCTCGGCCAGTCAGCACCCTCCAGCCCCGTCACGACCCCCAAGGCGAGCCGCCCAGCCAGCGTGTCGAGTTCGCCTCCTCGCTCGCCGCGCTCGTCCCGCCGCTCGTCCCCCCGATCGAGTCTCAGCATCAGCACATCCATGTCCGAGATCGAGGACTCGGAGCGCCGCTACCGACAGCCCTTCTTCGGCCTCATCGCTGACGGCATCCACCTGTCCCCTCAGACCCTCAAGATCGCGTACTCGTCGCATCCCGAGGGCGCCATCCTCGTCACCGACGCGCAGAAATTCGCCGGCTGTCCTGACGGGGCGTATTCGTGGCGCGGCGAGGACCGGTTCATCAAGGAAGGCAAGGTCCTGAAGTTGGAAAGCAACGGCCGCATCGCCGGCAGTGTGGTCGACCTGATCGACTGTGTCAACAACTTCAAGCGCTGGACCGGCTGCGGGACGGCCAAAGTGCTGGAGACGGTCACGAGCACGCCGGCCAAGATGCTGGGCAAGGACGTGGAGAGCCGCAAGGGCAGACTCGACGTCGGCATGGATGCCGATCTGGTCGTGCTCGAGGAAGGTCTTGATGGGGATTTGACGGTGCGGCAGGTGTGGAAGTTTGGGGTCCAGGTCGTTTGATGGGGGAGGATCGATGCGAACCATATGGTTGGTTGGGGATCTGCGATTTAAGCGGCCGGGGCACGCAACGATGGACGCTGTTGCCCTCGTCAGAACTACTAACTTCCCAAAAGTCTGGTCATGTCACGTCACATCATGTCACGTCATGATCTGTTCTGTTCTGTTCTGTTCAGTTTGGCGTTTCCAAAGAGCGGATGTGTTTCTTGCTGGACGCGCTTGGCGCTTGACATTCGACGTGTCTGTTGAGATTGAGATTGGGTTTGGGTGTTGGTTTGGTCTACCGTTTGGTCGGGCTTGCTTGGAATATATCCTATAGACACACAGAGAGATCATGACTAAGTACGGAGTAGTTTGGCCTGCAAATGGGTGTGATGTCGCCATGATCGAGATATCAGAGTAGAGGTTCGTATACATGGCGTGTTTATGTATAGTATAATGTATATTATTGTGTAACTACTATCTGAGTTCATACCTAGGTATCATTTATTTTACCTTGGCCGTAAACTACCTAGGTAGAGCCTCAAGGTCATCATTGCTCAAATACTCTTCGGGACTTGATACCGTGTATGTATGATATGTAACGTATAAGATGTGATATAAGACTAAGATAAGACGTGACGAGATGAGATGTAGTATTGACATGATGCAGCGTAAAGCAACGGCAACACAAGATGATTACTAAAGGTACGGAGTATAACATGAAACAAACACCACGTGCAGTTCACGGCTCCGACACAGATTGTAGCCCAAGGCCATACGATAACCAAGTCGCATCCCCTTTCCATATCCACGGCTCTCAAAGCCTGCACCTGAACGCACAACGCCCGTCGCCCATCGCCCATCGTCCATCACTCCGCCCTTCCACGACTGCGTATGGAGCGCAAGCCATTCACTCAAGTCATTCACCCACTTCACCTACACACTCCCCGTCTCTTTCTCACTCCCTCACTCACCCACCCACCCACCCACTGACTGCCGTCACTGCCCCCACCGATTGCCCTCACTGCTCTAGCTTGGAACTGCCCTGCCGTTTAGGCCACACACGCCGACTCTCCCTCCTGCAGAAGCCACTGCCATCACGGCCCTGTCTGTCGACAATCTTCGGCAACCCGACAAACCTGTTGATCCAATTGATCACCACCAGATGCCACACGAGACTATTCTCCGGCTTCAACACCCAGTGGTTCTCGTCCGGGAAGCTCAGAAAGCGCGACTCGACGCCCTTCATCTGCAGGACGTTGAACGCCGACAGGCCCTCGGAGATGGTGAGGCGGAAGTCGAGCTCGTTGTGGACGACGAGCATGGGCGTGTCCCAGTGGGTGAGAAACCGGGAGGGGTCCCACCGGTCGTAGACCTCCTGGCGCTCCCACAGCGGCCCGCCGAGGTCGTGCACGGGGAAGTACTGCTCCTCGCTGGCCAGTTGGCCCGTCATGCTGAAGACGCCGTCGTGGCAGACGAGGGCCTTGAACTGCCGGCCCAGCGCGTGCCCTTGCATCCAGTTCATCATGTAGCCGCCGTACGAGGCGCCCAGGGCGACGCTGCGCGACGTGTCCACGAAGGGCAATTCCGCGCGGATGTACTCGAACCCCTTGACCAGGTCTTCGTAGGGCAGCCCGCCCCATTGGTTGCGGATCGCGTCCGTAAAGGCCTGGCCGTACCCGGTCGAGCCCGTCGGGTTGGGACACACGACGACGTAGCCCTGCTCGGCGAAGACGGCCGGGTTCCATCGCGTCGACCACTGGTCGTTCCACGCGCCCTGGGGCCCGCCGTGGATCAGGTATGCGAGCGGGTACGTCTGATCGGCGCGGAAGAACGAAGGGCGCATCATCCACGCGTGCACCGGGTGGTCGTTGGCGCCTTTCCACCAGATCGACGACACTTGTTCCGGCGAGAGGCCGAACATGGAGCCGTTCCGGCTGAGCGAGGAAATCACGACCGGGGCTTGAGGCTCGACCAGCAGCGGGTCTGGGTTGACCAGTGTGTACTCGCTGTTGTCGACCAGGTTGTTGCTCGACACGATCAGCAGGTTCGACATGGCTGACAGGGGGGCGAAATCGATGATGTAGCCGCTGTGCGTGAGCTGTCGGGGTCGCCATTCCGGGCTGGGTGCGGCGTTCAAATCGAGTGCGAAGAGACATCCCCGGCCCGTGTCCTCGGCCTCTAGTAACAGCATGTTGCCGTCGGCAGACCACTTCAACGCGGTCGGAGACCGGTCCCAGCCACCCTGGCCGTCCGGGGTGCGCATCAGCTCGAAGACCGACGCACTCTCTCCTCTCTCAAAGCCGTTCAGCCCCTGCACGAGGACGATGCGATTCTTGTCACTCTCGTACCCGTCTGTCGCCATCTGCAGGAACGCCATCGACTGCCCGTTCGGCGAAAAGACCGGGCACGAAGCCGCGCCGTCGAGGCCAGGGAAGTGCAATTTGTGGAAACTCGCAGGAGACACGTCCGTCAGATCTTTCTTGGGGATGAACCACGCGTCACACTTTGTATGCGTAGCGGGATCGAGCAGGGGGTCTTTGGCCACAATTACCAAGCCAGTAGGGCCGATGTCAAAGTGATCCACTCCGCCGAACGGTGGGATGGGACATTCCAAGTTGGTGCCTTGAAGAGCATTTTTGAAGCCATGCAAGCTATACCGTCCCTGCCGCGACGTCACCACGGGCTGCGCCTTTTGCAGGAGAGCCGTGAAGAGAGCGTTGCGCTGCTCCGTCACCCAGGAGTCCCAATGCCGCACGAAGAGCGAGTCATATACCCGAGCCGAAGTGTGCGACTTGGGCGCGTCCTTGGGGTTGAACAAGCTTCCATCCGGATTAGCTTGGCCCGCGACCGCGATGGCGACTTTCCCCGGCTCAATGACATAGAGCTTGAGACTGGAGACGGGGCCTGGCACGGTGCCGGCCGTGTAGGACTTGCCCGGGAGAGTGGCGTCCGTGACGACGAGATTCGTGTTGCCGTTCTCGGTCTCCTTGAGCCAGACGACCTCGTAAGCGGTCCCCAGCCATCGCGGCTCACTGGCTTTGGCGTCCTTGCTGATCGTGGTCTCCGTGCCTTGAGTCAGGTCGAGCGCCCGGATCTCACTCGTCCGCGCATGCGTCTGGAACGAATAGCTCGACTGGGTGAACAGCGCGAGCTTCCCATCCGGACTGGGGATGGCTGCCGATCTGCGTGGCGCGCTCAAGAGGACCCTAGAAATCGTGAATACACCCACTTTGACACGTAGAGGACAAGTGTGACGGGCAGCTTACTCAGGCGTGTATTGCTTGCGGATCGTCATGGCTTCGACGCCAAAAGGCCGGACAGGGCCACGAGGGTGAGGGAGAAGCTGACACAGCAGCCGACACCTCTACGACCAGAATCCGGGCTCCCGAGAACCACGTCGAGTTGTCTTCAGGTCGCCCTCTGGACGCGGTGTGAGTCTGCGGTGAGGCGACGGTGAGTCTGAGCCTGTCTGGCTTTTCCGCGCGTCCATTCCCAACGGAAACGCGGGGGGAGCTAGCCCTGTTCAGCGCCTGTTGCTATTCTTACGGCCTGCGGATTGGTGCGTCCGCGGTCTGGGCCCGCACGTGCTCATGCTGAGCGAGAAGATCGTTCTGGGCTCGCTGGTCACCGCCATTGTGAGATATCCCTCAGAGGGCGCGCGTGGTGCGTTGTAGCGACAGGGGTGAGTGAAGATTGACGTAGCATCAGTAATGAGGCAGCAAGGCTTCGGATCACGAAATATTCACGGCGTCTAGCAGGCGATCACTGCGAGAGAATGCTCGGGTGAAATAGGAAGCACAGCCACTGAGTCGCGTCCGGATGGATAGATATTCCGCTCCGCCCGTAGCATGTGACACCACGTGACCATGTCAACCACTCCCGGAGCCCACTCATTGAGACCTCGTACACCTCGAAAGAAAAACCAGAATTATGTAGCATTAGGCCCCGTTAATACACCCAGAGAAAGCCCGTCCCGTCATTTTTATACATCCCCACACTCTCCAAGTCATCAACTTGCCACGTATCCGGACATCGGGACGACCAGCCCTCCGAGCGACCTCGACCCAGGAGCAGCCGTCACAGACGGCCTTCCTAGTGTCCGCTCATGCTCCAAAATCATCCTTCCCACCTTCTAATGGTAGATGTGACCATAGTCAAATGAAATCTTTCCGGCTGCTTGTCCACCGAGGTTCCAGCATCCCCTAAAACGCCTCCTCAACCGGGCAATCCACACTGTCATGCCCGTCCTTTTCACAGAGTGCGCACCATTTCTCCGGGTCTATGACGCCGGTCGTCCGGCCGGCTAACATGCCCGCTTGTGCGCCTGTTCCTTCGACCAGCTTCGAAGTCCCAGGAGGAGGTGCAGCAGAGGCAACCGGCTCGTCGACGGGAGGCGGTGACTCTGGGCGCCCGGTGTCATCGGCTTGATGAGGCGGTGCAGGTAAATCTTCCTCCGGAGGAGGATTTGATGCCGAGTTGATGTGGGAGGCGATGGTGTTGTTCGTGAATTTCCGACTCATCAACGGAGCAGGTCTGTCCAGGTCGCCGCCGGACGAAGGCTCCTCCTCAAACTGCCCGCTTGGCGCCTCCTTGCCGGCTTTCCGAGGCGAAGAGTTTTTGCTGGTCGAGGCTTTCTTGCCGGGACCAAACATATTCGAACACGTGAGGATGTCGTGCCCTCCTTCCTCGCAGATTTCACACCATAGCACTGCACTTTCGGATGTGCTCACGTCTGTGACCCCGTCATCCGACCGCTCACGTTCTCCGTGGTTATGCTGTGTAGGAGAAGCACCTCGAGACGGAGCATCATGCCAACTCTCCGGCCCCATTGTTTGGCTATCGTTTCTCTCGTGGCCGGTCCCACCGTTGTTCTTCGCGCCAAGCACGACAGTCCGCTGACTCCCCACCGTGCCCGTGCTGAGATGCTTTCGGTCCAATTCTTCACTGTTTCCTCTCGAGTGAGGACTGCGCATAGCGGTATGCAATCCAAACGCCGCTCCGCCCACGGGCATGGGGAACTTGCTCAGCGTCACGCTGTTCCTCAACTGCTTCACTTCCTGCACAAGTTCCTCTTCATGCGCCGATTTCTGCTGCAGGAGCTGTTCCAGATCGCGGATTTGTTTTTGCAACGCGTCCTCTGCAGCCGTGCTGTCGTTGCGTTGATGTCCGTTGCCAATTCCCGAACTGGCGCCATTCGGTCGCTTGGGGCTGGCGGCGTTGAGGTTCTGGATGATGACTTTCAGGCCGCGGATCTCGTCGTCTTTGGCCATGATTTGCGCTTCCAGGGCTTGAACATCCGAGGAAGACGAGTACCCGCCACCGCCATTGAGCTGTTCTTCGGTTTTCATCCTTTCACGTTCTCGACGCAGTTCGCTTCGTGAGCGCTCGACCTCGCCGCGCAAGAATTCTACCTCCCCCCTGGCTTCTGCTTCTCCTCTCCGCGCGTCTTCCAAGCCTTCTTCGAGCTCTTGGACG
The DNA here is from genome assembly GCF_000365165.1 of Cladophialophora carrionii CBS 160.54. NCBI lineage: Eukaryota > Fungi > Ascomycota > Eurotiomycetes > Chaetothyriales > Herpotrichiellaceae > Cladophialophora > Cladophialophora carrionii. Next base: position 350,936 of record NW_008481817.1, on the reverse strand, counting down.
AGCTCTTCCAACTGCTTAAGCTGTTGAGCCACAGTCTCCACGTCCTCGGAACGATCCTGTAGGTTGCGGACTTCCTCGAGGAGTTCGTCCACCCTCTTCTCATAGACTCGTTCAGTCTCGGTACTCGCCATTTCCAGGGTATCGATTGTAGACCGGAAATCTGCCCGGTTGGCATCGAATTCCGCTGTCAGCAGTTTGATCTTGTCATTCTTCTCCCGCAACGCGTCTCGGAGGGAGACGATATCGCGCGGCAAGTCCTCCTCGTCCTCCTCACCCTGGCGGGTCTGTTTACCTTCTTCCAGACTGGGCATCAGTTTCTGTATCTCATTGAAATTACGCTCCATCTCGACAAAGTTGGTGCTCTGGTCACGTAATTGCCGTCTGGCTTCGGCGAGTTCTTCATTCAGTTCGCGTATCTTGGCTTCGTACTTTTCGGTGTCGGCTTCGGCTCCCGGTTTTCTGCTGAAATTGGGCGTCGGAGTAGGCGTGAATTCGGCTTCATGTTCTGGGATTTCGTCAAAGCTCGATTCCGGGCCCAGGGAGGGACTAGCTGCTGGTGCTGAGCTGCCTTGCCGCAGACTCTGGCTGAAGTTGTTCCGTTGACCTGGTCGGGCGTAGGGTCCGCCAACTGCGCCTCCGTTTGTGCTTTTGGCCAGCCCAATGCCGCTGGGTCTCGTCTTTGGCGTGGCCAGACTTCTGGGCGTTGGTGTATTTACTTTCCGCAGCGGACTCGATGGTCGCGGAAGCGATTCTCTTCTGAGTGGCGGCTTGAGTCCTGGGCTAGCTGCGCCCGACGGCCTCATTGCTCCAGGGCCGATAGATTGGCTGAAACCAGGCTTCGCCATGCCTGTTGTGCCTGCGCCGGGTGTCCTTCCACCCTGATTAAAACTGGCCAGTCTGTTGGTCGGCGTCCCAGGTCCGGGACTCGCTCTGACGCCGCTGAGTCCTAACCCCGCGCCTCCGCCGCCACCTGCGCTGCCAGGTTTCTTGACGGCTTTTTCAAGTGGAAGGAATATACCCGAACCGGGGATTGTGGTTCGGAAATAGTGTTTCCCGTCTACTTCGCCTGAGTTCTTGCCTCGTCCTGCGTATTCTGTCGCGAGTTGGACTCCTGCGAAGGTCCCTTTCTTGCCGGCCACCGGTCCGATGAACTTGACCGTGCCGTACATGTCTCCGGGCACCATGACAGTGTCTCCGACGTTGATGTTCGCCATGCTGGGCTAGAAGACTTGTTGAAGCGACACTCGGAATTGAGGTATCGCCGAGATGCGCGGCGTTGAGAGATCCCGCGATTTTCGGCCACACCTCTTTCTTGAAGGTTGCTGCGGCACCCTAAGCCTCGACGGATATAGTGGTACCCATCAACCTTTGCTGATTCTTGCGAGGTGCGACCTTAGAGGTGCTGATAGCCTGGCAGGCCTCGTATGGTTGACACGGATCGAAAGGGAATAGGCAGGCTGGCAGGAGAAGCGAGTGGTCTCAGAGGGGACGTTGTGTGCGCCAGTTCGAATGCAGGCCTTGAGGATTACGGCACTTGTAGGTGATGCGAATTGTTAATGCCACGTCGCTGACATGAACACGTACAGTAGGCGTGCCCCCGTGTTGATGTACAGGCGGTCGTCGCCCGGTGCACCCGGTACTCGTAAACAAAGACGGAGCAACGCAGCAATGGGTCGTGCCGATTCGAAAAGTGAAAGGACACGCAGACCCAAGGCCAGTGGACGATGACAGGTGGACTGGTCCTCGCGGCTTGGTGGTTACCGGCGACCCTGCATGCGCCTGCGAAAGGGACGGTTGAGAAATTATCTGATTTGCTTAGCGATGGCGAGCTAAATTCGGCTGTCAAAAGGAGCAGCGACTCGGAAGCTGCCAGGCAATCCACCAGGCGACACACTCGCTTCGTCCTGCCCACCCACTAGGTACGCTCGTAACACGACTCGCTTCATCCTTGGGCACGATTCTTCGCTTACTCGCAGCCTCATCCGCGGCCTCATGCCGTCTCCTCTCGTCGGCACCGAGATTGGATCCGCCATGAATGAACTTCTGTTCGCTAACGATGGCCCAGCCTTGCTGATGATGAGAGCTAATCGTACGCCACAGGAGACAATTTCCACCCCTCCTCCGACGTCTATCATTTTGCATGCCCGTAGAACACCGAGCGGTCCGGAAAAACTCAGATCGTCTCACGGTACGTACATTGGACAGTGAGTGCGAGTGCTCAGGCACCGCCGACTGGCACGTTGGACACGACACCTCAGTCTCATCTTCTGGTGCCCTCAGACTCAATCTTCTCCTCTCCTCAAACTACAACTGCAGCCTGAACGTCTTGACCTCAAACGCCCGCAACTCAATCGCAATGCTGATCTTGTTCTTGCCCGACATTTCCACCTCTTCGCCATCATCCTCCAACACATTGGTCTCATACACTTTCTTGACGGGCAAGGTCGTCTCAATCATTCCGCGACTCTTCCCGCCTAGACTCTCGTAGATCCTCACGATCACGCTTTGTCCCTTGCGCCGGGTGAGTTCTCCGCGGGAGACATCCTCGTCGTCTTCACCACGCTTGACACAATCGAGCACCAGGGACTTGGCCCCCGTCACCGACACGGCGTTGAGCAGCTCCCTGACCGGCTTGTCATCAACCAGAGATACTAACGTCAATGGGTGGTTGAAGTTGTAGGCCGCCCGGATCGTATCGCTGCTCAGTGCTCCTTGGTGAGGCATGATTGCCCATTTGATGTGGTGACGGCCCATGTCGGCGTGTGCATCGGGAGCCTTGGGCGCCCGCAGGAGTGACAGTCGCATGAGATTGCCACATGTTGCAAACCCATACTTTGAGTCGTTCAGGATCGAAACACCATAGTCGGCTTCCGACAAGTCTGCGAACTTGTGGCAGCACACCTCGAACTTGGCCATATCCCAACTACGACTGTCAGCATCTGTGTTCGAGCATGTACGCAAAACTTACCTTGTGTTGTAGTGCGTGGGACGACGGATGATGCCGTATTGCGTCTCATAGCTGGCCTCGGTGTTGGTCACATCTACTGGGAACTCAACCTTCAAGAACTTCATGGTCTCGCGCCACTCAACCTCGGCTTCTACGAGGAGGTATCCCGCTTGGCTTTCACTGTCGGTTGCGTCCAAGCTGATGGTGGTTTTCACCCAGCTGTCCTTGCTGACCTGCGTCTTGGTCGCCACGCTGACCCTGTATGGGCCATCTTCAACGATCTCGGACGCTTCGGACTTCAGCTCCTTCCGAGAATCCAGGTGGAACACCTCCACGTCCCACGCTTGCCAGTACAGCGGCTTGTCGTCAAACATCACGAGCTGGTTGGCCTTGCCGCCCTTGGCGATAACCTCCCGATTTGCTCTCAGATCAATCAACGAAGTGATGACGCCGGCCTCGACCTCGACCTTGAAATTGCTGTTCTTCATCACAAACACGCCCTTCTTGATTTCTTCGACCGAGGCGGTCGATCGAATGGCTGAAGCTGCATGCGTCTTGCATATGCCAGGTCCACCGGACACATATGTGTATTTCTGCTGTTGGGACTTAGCATTAGCTTGTGGAATCTTGACCAGTTCAGAGCGCTGCCAAGGTGCAGTGTTGACGGCCGCCAACTCGGAATTGGCCTTAAGATGTCGTGATAGTCCAAGAACAGTGAGGGCTTCCTCCTTGACTTTCTCTCCCAGTTTCGCGTTGTGGGCGTATAGCTCGTCAGAGTCGTCGTAGCACATCTCAATCGAGCTGCCCGGCAGGCAGTCGTGGAACTGGCACAGAAGCACATTTTCCCACATCTCATCGATTTCCTTCTTGGGATACCTGTAGCTCTTGCTCTTCAGACTGGCCAGGGTTGCCAGGTACTCGATGTCGTGTAGCATGACCTCCTGCTTTCGGTTGTTGAGCTTGTTGTTGGCCTGTGTGGTGTACGTGCCTCTGTGGAGCTCAAAGTAGAGCTCGCCATACCACGTCACGAGTTCGGTGCCCGCCGCCATTTTCTTTTCCAGGTTGGCATAAAAGTCATCGACGGAATTGCCCATGTGGACCCGAGGAAGAAGTCCCACGGTATCACTGATACCACGACATCTGCGCAACTTCTCCAGCATTTCCCACGTCGGACCGCCTCCGCCATCTCCTTTGCCGAAAACCAGAAGCGACGTATTGTCCTGGTCCAGACTCTTGTGTTGAGTGACACTCCGTCTGACGTCGCCGAAATGAGCATCTGCCGTGTACGTCTCGCTGGGGGCCATATGGCAAATGACCTGGCTTCCGTCCAAGCTCACCCAGTTGAACGTCGTGTGTGGGAAGTTGTTGATGTTGTTCCAGCTGAGCTTCTGGGTGAAGAACCGCGTCATTCCAGCCAACCGGCAGATTTGGGGCAGTTGACCAGAGTAGCCAAAGGTGTCCGGGAGCCAGAAGGTCTGACATCGTTCGCCAAAATTGCTCTCAAAGAACCGTTGGCCATAGAGGAACTGTCGGACCAGGGACTCGCCGCTGGGCATATTGGTGTCGTGCTCGACCCAGCTGCCGCCGATGGGGTGAAATCTCCCTTCCTTGACCTTTGCCTTGACGCGATCAAAGACATAAGGATAGTAGGCCTTGAGCCACTTGTACTGTTGTGCCTGGCTGACGGCGAAGCGGTGCTCCGGGTACCGATCCATCAAGTCACATTGATTTGACCAGCTCCGCGCGACCTTGCGCTTTGTCTCGGCCCATGGCCACAGCCAGCACGTGTCGATATGGCAGTGCCCTATGCCGAATACCAGCGGCTTCTTGCCCGACTCGTATATCTCGGCGGAATCGACATTCTTGCCGATATACTTCTGGGCGATCTTGCGGCCTTGTTCGATGGAGGCTTGCGATCCGTTGGCAGCAATGAATGCATCCATGATCTGGTTACACACCTGTAGGGCTTCGTGCTTCTCCCAGCTGTCCCCCGGGAATTCCCTTGCGGCATCGCCGATGATCCAGAAATCAATGTATAGCTGGCGAGCTGCAAGGTTGACATCCACGATCTGTGCCTTCCACAAGGTGTAATGCTTGTTCGGGTCGGGCGGCTGTATGGAGTCTCCGCCCGGCGCATTGCCAAACATGCCGTTGCAGGCCATCTCAATGTAGAAAGTATGTTCTTTGCCATCTCGCCAGCTGTTCGGGAGTATCCATTCTGTCCGGTCGCCTCCTGTCAAGCCTTGCAGAGGCTTGCCGTCGTGCGTCCACACCATTCCTTCGTTGCCTGCGTCCCAGTGGAACTCGAGGTGTTCGCCATCCCGCATATGCTTGGGGACCATCAACTGCACCCGGAACCAGTGAGTTGCCCACGCCGGCCCAAACGACTCGCCTCGCCGCGTAGGTCTGAACGTATGTGAAGTGGCATCTTCGAAAGTCGGTCTGGTGAGATTGGGCGGCGAGTAGACCGACAACTTCACATGCTGCTCGTCGTCACAGCGGTTGTGATACAGTTTCCTGGCCCAGACTCGTCAGCATTCCTCCATACTGCACCTGGGCTGACGCAGGCTGCTCACCCGATGAGGTTCTGGTGTTCATATTGTCCACCAGAAGTGAACTGTCGGAGACGGTCCGTGTATATCGACTCGATTTGCTTTCCGACCGGTCGTTGGACGAGCTTCGGGTAAGAGCTCGTGGCCCGGGAAGAAGTCTCACCTCCCATGATGTGCATTCAAGCTCAGCAACAGTGAACGAACAAGTGAAGGTGACGGCCTTTCAGGAACGGGACAAGCTACATACACCGTCCTGAGCTCTGGGACAAGATGAAGATGCGGGGTACGTAGACTGCGGTGTGACATTGATAATTGGAGTCACCATGAGTGGCAGTGAGTGGTCATCTAATCACACAGTATGTAATTAACGACGAGTATTGTCTATGGGCACTGTCTAAGGAACTCCCCATCTAGATCCACGAGTCCTCCCTCTCAATTGTGGAATGCCGCAGGGCGCCTATCGAACTGCATGTCTCGGCCGTGCCCACCAAGATGATACTGTCCTTCAGCTTCCGTTGTCTCTTCTGCGACGATTTGGTCGTCAACTTCCGTAAGCCTGCAACAAGGCCGTTCTGTCCTTTGTGATATGCTGAAGCTAGACTCATCGATTTCCCCCTCTGCCGACGTGCACGCTGAGCTTCTTGGGCTTGCTGAGCCTGGTATTCAGCCTCTCTCTGCTGTTTCTTCTGCAGCTTGCCCGAGAAGATCTCGGCACCATACACTTGATACGGTGTGGCAGGAATAGCCAGCTGCCTTTCGCGCGGCGGATTGCTATTGTCTTCGGGCCATTCTTTGGCTTCTGCCGCACTCTTGCGAGAAAGTGACCGGAGAAGAGTGCCAACCCCTTGTTGAACACTGGATCTGGCAATACCCTTAGGTGCGTTGTTCTGATCTCGGCTATCCCTCTTCTTGCTCGGAGAAGGTGCTTCGGCATCTGGTGTGAGAGGCTCTCGCTCTCCTATCGGTAATGGGCTGCTGGGTCGGAAACTCTGCCTCGGCCGCGATTCCACTGGGGAACTACTAGGACTCTGGCTGACGAAGCCATGCTCCAACCAGTTCGGTGACCAGCTCTTATTACGTCCATGATTGTACAATGGGCTCTCCTCTGGGTCTTGATGGCGGGCAGGGTTGAACTCAGCAGGCTTCTCCCAATCGTCGAAGGGAGGGCTTGGAAGGCTGGAGCTGCTCATTGCCAGTGGAGGCGGGAGGAGGTCAGAGTTACTTGCATCGGATATCGTTACTGAGATTGCATCTGGCAAAGGGGGGGTGTGGGACATCGATATGGGCATCTCAATGGATGAAACTTGCGGTGAAGGTGGAGCCAACTGGTCGTAAGCTGCTTGTCGATGTATGTCCGCCGACGAGATCGATTGCGGCGATACCAGTTGGTCCCTGCGCTCCTGAAGCTGACGAGAGAACTCAGTAAACGTTGGAGCGTCCTTGTTCCTTGGTATTGCATCCGATTGTGGAGCGGCAGATCGAAGGGACACGGTGGATGGTGCCTTGCGCGGAGCGTCATTCACCATCGGCAGGGGAGAAGGACTCTGGCTCAGATTCAGTCGCTGGATGAGGAGCGGTGCAACGGTATCTCGATAGGCTTGTGGTTGGTGCAATACCGGCATCGGCGGAATGTCGTCAAGCTCACGGTACTCGCCATAAAGGCGGAGGATATTCGTGATCGTAGTGTCGGTACTGTAAACGCTACCCCGATCAACACTATAGACGCTTGATGACCTTCGCGTCTTCTCCTCGAAGGGTTCGAGTGGCAGTGGTTTGTCCAAGTCCGACGGTGTCGATCGGCCAGATGCATGATGTGGAGCGACCTGGAGAGAATGCGAGGGAGGAGAGACTGCGAGTTCTAGCCCTTGCTTTTGCAGTTCGAGGAGTGCTTGGGACGGAGGTGGAGAGGTCAGATGCATCCGCATGGTAGAACCTGGACGGGAGCTCATTATAACCATAGATCAGCACGAGTCGGCATGACATTCTTCCAGTTCGATTCAGACGTGGCCTCGTTGCGATGCTCCAGTCATCGTAGGCATATTGATCGAGGGAGGCGCAATCTCTTCCGTCGCTCACGACGAGTCGACTCGCCCTGCCGCAGCCGGTGCTGTGCGGCACGAAACAAAGAGACCGTTTTCAGGAACACCAGAGATTTAGTCCCGTGCTCGACACGTCTTCCATTGTCCCTAAGGCTGCGCCAGCGATACTGAAAAGCCGCCGAAGCCTGGTAACGGGTGGGAGGCCGTGAATAAAAACGGACTGAGGGTTGAAAGGTATTTTTAGTGTCGAGAGGAGGGAAAGGCTGCCCACATTCCACCGCGTACCACTGCGAGGGATGAAGAAGGACATTGCAATCTGCAGCGCAAGGTACGTACCCTACAGATTGGCGGCTTTGCGCAAATCTTCCTTTGTCAACTCGTCCGTCGGCTTCCTCACTTCCCCCAAGCGCCCGACTCTTCGCAGGCGACAGATCATGTCTTCGTCGCCGAAATGAGAGTTATGTTCGAAGGTAGGTTCTTGATCATAGGCGTAGCGTGCGGCGTCGACAAGGATCCGGGCCGTCATGCCGAAGACACGATATCGGGAGTACTTGTCCAGGCGATCAGCAGCGGCCTTCTGCCCTTCGCTCTTCTTCGGTTTGGAGACGATCTGATTGGTGACAGGAACAAAGAAATTGTGCATTCGCCATTGACTTTGATGCCAATCTGTCCACGATCCCTTGTACCAATCTCCGGGCTTGCCAGGAAGATTCTGGCCCGGTAAGTCTTCCATGTACAGGAAGTTCCTAATAATTGTCAATTCTACCCTTCGATCCTATGTGCCGTGTGGATACATACCTGAAGGGAGCCGAGAATACAGCGGCGACCTCCCTTGCATCTAATCTGGGAAGCAGCCTTTCTGCGACGTTGGCATCTTCTCCCGTCTCGGGATCGTAAGAGTGCAGAAAAGCAACGCAAGGGCGCACGACAAGCTCCGTTTTCGCAACTATGTCCCCGTTAGAACCTGTGGTGCGATACCGCGGATCTAAGAGTGAACGCAAGAGGCCGCAGAGCTGAAACAACTGTCTCATTGATACGGGGTGACAGGTTGACGGGCAGAGTGTCACGGGTGAACATAACGTACGATTCGTTGGCATCTCGCACAAATGTTCGACTCTAAAGGGCGGAGGTAGAGCTGATGCTTTCCTAGGAAGACCTATCTCTTCCGAAGCCTCGCGCCTTGCACATTCAAAAGCAGTTTCACCTTCTTCCGCCTTCCCACCCGGCAAAGCTGCGTGGCCGGAATATGAGCTCAAGGTACTCGCGCGCATGGTGATGACCACCCTCAGCTCGCCAGCAGGATCCGCAAACAGCAGGATCAGCACAGCTGCTTTGCGCGATAACGGCATTGCTGGCCATACTGTGTCGGGAGACTTATACGACCTGAGGCGGTCAATCGCTCTCTACGGGTCTGTCAGAGTCGGCCAGTCAGATCTATGATGTCAAGGGCACATACCACTGAAACTGGGGAGAGGCGCGGCATGCTGTCACTGGACGTGATGCTGCTTCTGCGCACCGACAGCAAGATATGTCGAGGCTTTCGGACAGCGGCTCGAAGACGCCCGGAAAGCATTGAGCGGTTATATCGATGCGATGAGAGATGGAAATGATGGATCCAGGGAAGACCGAAGGCAGAACATAGCCGAGGTATCGAGGGGCTCTCTTGCCTTCGGGGCCGCGACGCTCAACCCCGAATCAAACTCCCCGTCCGCACCCCGTGTCTGCGCTCCCTCGTGCCTGTAATCTGCAGTCGTGATGGGTCTGGGAGATGTCTTCAGGAACGGCGATTCTGTAAAGGACATCAGTGTCGCTGGTGCGAGTGTTGCTTGGCCTCGGGACCCCGCGACGCATGTCGTCGCAATCAGTCATCCTGGATACTTTTGCGGCCGCCGCCAAAAGTGATCTTCTGGCGTTTGGTCGACCTCCCATCCGTCTTGGTGTCTGTATCATCCTCGCCAGTGCCGGCCGTGCTCTTTTTCTTCTTCTTGTCACCCGTTTTCTCGGCTGTGAAACTGCCTGTAGGTGTGGCTGCATGGTTTGGGGTACTCGTCGCGCTGCTGGGAGAGTCGGAATCCCTCATGTAGGAGACGGAGGATCTCGAGAAGACGCGGTCGGCATCATTGATGGCAGCTCTGCGACGTGCGCCCACTCCTCCGCCCAGTGCGCTACCTGAAATCGTCCCGGCCGAAGCATTTGTCGAACTGGATGCCTTGATATAATTGTCGAAACCCTTCACAATATTCCCTGCGACGCTCGTTTCTTCCAGGTAGGCGCTTTCTTGACGGTGAATCTGGTCCTCGATGGAGGCCTGGATCTGATGAGCCTACGGCTTTCACAGTGTGCAATAGACGACTCACCAGGTTGCGATCTAGAAGCCTCTTTTTCTGCAGCGTATCCCGCAGGTCTCGTCGCAGTTTCTCGTAGTCTGCAGAGCCATTGGAGTCAGACCATAGTAAAGCAGCATGCAGAGGCTTAAACTCGAAGACTTACAGGGCAACCCAGGCCGATCGGAGCTCGTTACAGGTTTGGATGCTGTGTTGGGAGGTATGTTTTCTGCCATAGTATGTAAAGGATTCGTCCGAAACAGGGCACTGGATATACTGCCGAAGATCAATCGTGTGGAAAATCAGACGTCGAAGAGGTCAAGCTAATGAAGAAACGAAGAGTTTGCGGTGGGAAGATATGCGTGCGTGCGTGCCCGCGTCGTGTGGTGACTGCGCCCTCACGGCCCTCCGCACCTTTTAAGGATCGTGTAATACGGAGTACTACGTATCCCTCTTCACCTTCTCGTCCTCCAAAACCACCACAGCCTCTGCCACTTTCACTTACACGGCGTTTCGACCCTGACCGCGAACGTGAGACGTAGGGTGTTCTTGCACGATGGACATGGATCACGGACATATGGGACATGGAGGGATGGACCACGGCGACATGGACATGGGCGATCAGTGCAGCATGAACGTGAATATCCCCCCCTCCGATCTATTTCCCTGTCGATACTGACAGCACCAAGATGCTATTTACCTGGGACACCCGAAACCTCTGCATTGTGTTCCGCTGGTGGCGAATTGCTGGTCCTCTGTCGCTGGCTCTGTCTCTGCTTGCAATTATTCTTCTGTGCGCTGGGTATGAAGGGATACGAGAGGTCAGCAGGAGGGTGGAGGCACGACAGGCCGTCCAGTTGAGCACACACAGCATCAGCGCATCAAGTATGTCTCCCCTTGCCAACTATTGCCGTTGGCAGCCACTGAGCTAGGGAAAAAAGGTGAACACGAGTCAAGCTCACTGCTCCGCGTAGGAAGAGACAACAAGGGGGCAGCAGAGCGACAGGGAACCATCATCCGGGCGACGCTATACGCCATTCAAGTCTTCTATTCCTTTTTCATCATGCTACTATTCATGACCTACGTGAGTTCAGCTACCTCCGCATATCGGGACGGCGGTAAATGCTAATGATGGAGCAGAACGGCTGGGTCATGCTGGCGGTTGCGGTCGGTGCTTTTGTCGGTTACATTGCCTTCTCGAACAAGCTGCCGTCCACCAAGACAGTCGCGTGCCATTGAACTCATCAGTCAGTAGAAGCGGGGGGATGTTTTTATTCTGTGTCCTCTTCATCGATGTCATCCCCGAAACCGAAGCTGAACCCTTGGCGCTCTCCGTCAGCATTGCCCTGATCAGCTACTACCTCTTCCCATTTTCGCTTCCTGTTCTCGCGCTCGTCGAGTGACGCGGCAAGATCAGGATAAGATTGCCTCAAACGCTCTATGAAGAGCCCATATGGGTCCGTGACGTCGTCCTTGAAGCCCGAAACTTGGTCTGGTTTCTCCCTGAGGAATCGGATTGCTGATCTGACATGAGCCCTGGGTACGAAGTTCTGTGTGATCGCAATTGCTGGTTCGAGGTTGACGACCAGATGCCACCAGCCACTCGGCACATGGAGCACTTCGCCTTCCCGGCAGATCCCTTCAACACAGCCGATGGTTTGTCGGGCTTCGGCGTGGAATCCGAGTAACCATTCGGCTATACTCAGTGGAGAGGTTACTTCACTCTGATCTTCGGACATGTAGACACCGGGTGGTAGAACAGAATTGGGAAACATGATCCAATACTTCGAGCCTCGGATGACCGCGTTCCAGGCTGACGTTGCGTTGGGGTCTTTGTGAAACGTTGAGCCGCTGTATTTTGGCCCGATTATAAGCCATCGATGGTCTGGCCGTTGTTCCTTTAGGAGCGTAAACAGGTCTTCTTGGAAAACGAGTGGAGGCTCATATGCGTTATGCACCGTCGGGTCTTTGCTTTCAACTTGCAGCCCCATCTTCTCGACAAAGCCCTGGTCAAAGAGATAGAGGGGTGACTCATCTTGAGTAGTATTCATGTATTTCACGTACTTCTCAAAGGGCCATGTGATAGACTCGCAGACAAAAGAGATGCGCCCATATTTGGACAGCAAGTAGGCATCGTTCCATGATTCGAAGATCTTCCATGTCTTGACGGGTTGTGTCAAGATGAACGGTTTATCCACCCATAAGTCATTGAACTGGGCAGGAGACAGGTCCGCAAGGCGCGCAATCTCATTCTGCCGGGGTATGTTCGAGACGTAAGGGGTCAGCGGAATCTGAGAGCACAGAAAGGGCTGATAGAGTGCATCAGAGAATAAGGATGAGCAGTCGATATTAGCAAGTTTAGCTGATGGAAGACCCCTTAGAGAGGCTCGAAAACTGCCGCGCCATTCAAAGTCCCGCGTCGTGTTGTTCACGACAATGTCTCTCCACAGCCTATCGTGCGCAGAGTAGGCATACAGTCCTCGACACGTGGACCCCATTGCGACGAGATCCTGAGAATCCAGATATTCCAAGACTTCCAGCAGTAAGGCGCCAGGCAGGCGTCCAAAGAAACCCATGAAAGCTTGGGCACTGGGTTGAGAGGCATCAAGTGTCAACTCATTACCAGAGGGTTTCACACCTAGCGGATGTCGCTGTGATGCGTTATCGACTGGTTCCAGCCCATTTGCTTCATTGTCTATGCCGGAAGAAGACGGTATCTCTGAGAGTGCGGCCTGTGTCTGCAAAAGCGTAACTTCGCTCATCTGGTTGGAGGGCTTTCGGTATTTCTGAAAAGTGTCGGCACGTTACCTCCGAACCCGGACTGCGTTCTAGTGGCTTTAAGATGCGAAGATGAGTCACTGTTTCCATCCAAGCCTCTTGATGTCTAGAAGGCCGTAGACGTGAGTGCAGAATTTGAATAGTCTGTATCAGGAAAAGCGCCACCTTGGTGGGGAAAAAGCCTTGTGTGGCGCCTCCCACTGGTACTCGGTTTACCTGCCAAGATTTCAGTCGGCGCAAATGATACAAGTCTCATTTTTTTCTTCAACCGCCGCCATCACAGCATCTTCTGCGACACCAGAAACCAACACCACAACAACGCGAATTCTCACTACAGAGAATTCTTTGTCAAAACACAACACCACACTCCAACAACTCTCAACAGATTTCGAGGCTTCCAGCGTCGAAATCTCCCATCGTAACCGCAATCATGGCCGACAAAGGTGAGTTTTGCCTCACTTCACCATTACAAACCCAGTTGCCTAACCAGCGTAGGTCTCGAAGAAATCAATGAAAACCAGATCGAGTCGAACTACGATGAGGTCGTTGACAGCTTCGACAACATGAACCTCAAACCCGAACTCCTGCGCGGCGTCTACGCCTACGGGTTCGAACGCCCATCTGCCATCCAGCAGAGTGAGTACTGACCCAAAACCCATCCAAATCAATGCTAACCCACTCCAGGAGCCATCATGCCCGTTATCAAGGGAAGCGACGTGATTGCGCAGGCACAATCCGGCACTGGAAAAACTGCTACCTTCTCCATCTCCGCACTCCAGAAGATTGACCCCAACCTCAAGGCGTGCCAGGCTTTGATCCTTGCCCCTACCCGTGAACTTGCCCAACAAATCCAGAAAGTCGTGGTTGCGATCGGCGATTTCATGAATGTCGAATGCCATGCTTGCATTGGCGGCACAAACGTCCGGGACGACATGAAGGCACTCCAGGATGGTCCCCAAGTCGTGGTTGGTACTCCCGGCCGTGTACAGGACATGATCCAGCGACGTGTCTTGAAGACCGACAACATGAAGATGTTCATCTTGGACGAGGCGGATGAAATGCTTTCTGTAAGTGCTGTTCAGCCAGGTTTCAGCCCAAAGTCTAACCTTTGATCGCAGCGCGGTTTCACCGAGCAAATCTACGACATCTTCCAGCTGCTTCCGCAATCCACCCAAGTCGTCCTCTTGTCTGCCACCATGCCTCAAGACGTTCTCGAGGTCACCACCAAGTTCATGCGCGACCCTGTCCGGATTCTCGTCAAGAAGGCTGAGTTGACCCTCGAAGGTATCAAGCAATTCTATATTGCCGTTGAAAAGGAGGAATGGAAGTTGGACACGCTCTCCGATCTCTATGAGACAGTCACCATCACCCAAGCCGTTATCTTCTGCAACACTCGTAGGAAGGTGGACTGGCTCACCGACAAGCTGCAGGCACGTGACTTCACGGTTTCTGCCATGCACGGTGATATGGAACAGGCTCAGCGTGATGTGATCATGAAAGAATTCCGATCGGGTTCTTCTCGTGTCCTCATTGCTACCGATCTCCTGGCCCGTGGTATCGACGTCCAGCAGGTCTCTTTGGTCATCAACTACGATCTTCCCGCTAACCGCGAGAACTACATCCATCGTATTGGTCGTGGTGGTCGCTTCGGACGAAAGGGTGTTGCCATCAACTTCGTCACCGCTGATGATGTCCGCATGATGCGCGAAATCGAACAATTCTACAGCACTCAAATCGAAGAGATGCCCATGAACGTTGCTGGTAAGCTATCTGCCCCCGACTTGTGCTTGTTCTTCCGGCCATTTGCTGACATTTTCTCCTAGACCTCATCTAAGGTGGCACCCTCCTGCTCGCAACAAAACCGATCATCTCCGAGCTTGGCATGTGGATGGCGTTTGTTGCTGCACCTGTTCGCGACTGACAGAGAAAAGTGGGATGAAGCTTGTCTCTGACTACTTGGCTCAAGATATGTCGCTTCATTGAAAAGTCATGTATTTTCCACTTCATTTTAGGGTCACCGGGACGCTTGCTGCGGGCATACGAGCGCGGTGACGACACATTCCGACGGCCGAAGTGTCCCTTGTGTGGCAGATATCGCGGGCGTTTCTGTCTCTTTAATTTCTTAGCTGGCAATGGCTGTTGGCTAGGGTTCTCAGACTGCACAACACGGATCTGCACAGCATTCTGATGTGACACGAAATGGGACGATGGACTATTGTGCTTCATGATAGACAAGTAGAGAAATCCGTTCGAAATATTTGAATCCCTTTCTCAGCCCTCGCGGCCACTGCTTGCGCTCATCGCTCTTTCCATTTGTGCACAGCCAGCGAGGCAATCACAGTGGCTTGCAACCCTATGATTCCGCCTCTTACTTCGCTCTCATCCTCTTGTCAACCTATTCAGCCCGCCTTCTAGACTTCATTTCTGAAAGTTCCAACTTGTTTCATTCGCCTCACCAAGGTGGCGTCTGATCACATCGATGCCTCTCAACCCGCTTTCAGATCGGCAATTAACTGTCGCTTATGGCAGTGACTTGCTCAGAGCCCACCAAATCTGTCGTGAGAACATCATCTTGCAAAAGCAGCTCGAGGCTTGCCTCGAACAAGTCGTCGGTCTGTGCGAGGAAGTGAGAGGCTTGGAGGCCAACTATACCACCGCCGTCGAAGATGGGCGTGCAGCGAGAAGTCTCCTGGAAGCGCAGGTGCAGACACTGATATCCGACTGTCAAAAAGGTGTCGCCGCGGAGCAGCAGCAAGAACAACACTTTCAAGTCACCTTGGAGAGCTTTCGGATCGCTCTCGATGAGAAAGCCGACGCATCAGTGGTCGAATCACTCGCGAATCGAGTTGATCAGCTTCACGCCAACTCAGTAACAGTAAATGCCACATTGCCGCCAGTCAGTCGTGTATCCGATTCGATCCAGGTCTTGGACTCTCAACAGAATAACCATCATAAAGAACCATCAATCTCGGCGGAGCTCTCCAGTCGACTCGAAGTCCATCACGGGCCCCGCGAGACTGTGCCTGATGACCTCGATCTGGACGCGAATGCAGAGACGATTAGCTATGCCGGTCACCACCAATGTCTCCATGACAAGAATGACTCGCAGAGGATGTTGCCACCAACTGCGGAAGCTATACAGCTCGCCAGAATCAAGTCGCTTCGCCAGAGGAGATTTGATGAGTGGACTTCCTACTATGATCAAGGCCAGAGATTATTGGAGAGCTTGCCGAACAGTTTCGAAGAGACAGTCGTGCACAACTTCGTAAGCGGAATTCTCAGAGACTCTCATAGGAGACAATGTCAGCAATGGCTTGATGCGAATGGGTGGACGTGGGCCAATGTTACCACTTTTGGAATCTTGTGCTCACAGGTTCTCGCGAACAATGCAATACATCCGGCGGGTACCACGCAGGCACTGTCCTCGGCCCCAAGCCAAACGGACGACATGCCTGCCACGGCCTGCGCAAATGACAAAACCGAGTCCCGCACGGACAGCAAGAAGGCCCAGAAACCAAAGACTCGGCGGATCACAGGGACCGAACCTTTGCGTCGGAGCCAACGTCTTCTCGAGCATAGGTTGAATGCATCCTCCCACAGCACCCCTGCTCTGGAGTCGATGACGTTACACCCACCAAAAGCCATCATCCCTGATTCCAGCGTTCTTGCTGGTAATCAGGACACCAACACTAAGCTCGACAGGAAGTCTGAAGCTCGACCCAAGATGAAGAAGAAGCCACAGCCCAAGCTGGCGGGAAACACGGATGTTCAAAAGGCCCAGCAACAGCGACCTGAGAACGATTCTGCTGAGGGTCGTAAACCTGCCGGCGACAATCCGCCCACAGAGCACACACGGCAGTCAGAGAGCCACAGCGCCAGAAAGAGAGCAGCTGAGTCGAATCAATCCGTACATCCGAAAAAGCGACCGAAATCAAAGAAGGAAAAGGCTAACCAACGTAAAGATGCCGAATGTCGGGTGCTGTCAGCAAAGCCAGACGCGGCAAAGGTGGCAGCCGAAAGTAGCGATGACGAGGGCTTTTTATATGAAGCAAATCCCTCTGAGGATCTCGACCGCCAGGACGCAGGGGACATTTTGAGGAAACGAAGTCATGCCAGACGTTCAGGCCATGGTGTGCAACGTCAATATAGAACAGACAGATCGCAGAAACGTTTACCTCTGCCGCCACCTCCGGAGATTCCGATCTTACCTACCACGGAGGAAGAGTAGGCGCACAAGGTAATTGCAGACTGTATGGACCTCTGCGGAGATGCGATGACGGAGTGTCGCCGACAGAGCAGGAAGATGTTCATTGGGTTCAAGCTGTGATGGCTCCAGTGCAAGACTCAAGAGCCATCTCACGTCTCTTTGAAGACGTATCCGTCCACGCTCTCATCATCAACCACCGCGACTTCGATTCTGGCCTCGACCACTTCTTTATTGTCCACCTCCAAGCCGCACTTCACTATATCCCCGCCCTTCATGGGACCAACACCTTTAGGTGTTCCTGTCAAAATGATGTCGCCTTCCTCGAGCGCCATGACTTTGCTGATATCGGAGAGCATTCGGGGAATATTGAAGAGCATCAAGTTGGAGTTGTCTTTTTGTCTGATTTCTCCGTTCACACTCAACCACAACAGGACATTGTGCGGATCTGGAATGCGATCGAAAGGGATCTCATGGCTTATAGGCAGGAAGGTGTCAAAGCCCTTGGAGATGCTCCAGGGGAGGCCTTTCTTCTTTGCCTCATCTTGCACATTTCGCGCTGTTACGTCAATGCTCAGGAAGTAGCTTTGGATGTGGTCGAGGAATTTTGAGTCATCTGCCCGCAGGTTCTTCAGAGGCTTTGGGGTTTTCCCAATGACGAGGCCCAGCTCAACTTCATGATGTAGCGTAACTCCACGTGGGCGAATGATGGGCCCTTTGTCCGGCAAAAGGATCGAGGAGGGCGGCTTGAGGAAGAAGAAGGGTTGGGCTGGTCGTGCTGAGTTCAGTTCAGTTATGTGGTCCCTGTCAAGATGAAAGTGTTAGTCGATGAGCGGCGAGAATGATCACGGAGGGTGTGGCATACGCATAGTTGCGTCCAATACAGATGACTTTGCGGCAATTTGCTTTGATGCTGGCCATGGCTCACAAATACCGCTGGGATCGTCAGCGGAAATGATTTCAGTAGTCGGTGTTGGCAAGCTCTGCTGTGCCGTAAGCTTGAGAGAAAAGCCGCATTTCGACGTGAAGCTCCTGTGTACCCAGTATTGCCCCTCACCAATGCCGGCCGGTAGCAGCCACGCAGCCCACCATCGTGCGTGGAACTCTCGCCGTGCCGGGTCGCGATGCGATGCGGTGCCTTGCATATGACGCCATCTCGGGCACCTCTCGGAGTTAGTGAATTGAAGGTGCATTCACGGTATGAGTCTTGAGGCCAACGCTCGCTGCTCGCTCCCTCCTGCGGACAAGGACATGGCAGCATGAACCATCGCCGTCACCATCCAGCTTTCCTTTCGTCCTCTGTTACCCTTCTCGTCTACCGGTCGCTATGATTTCGCCGGCTTTCTACGACCGGAGCCGCACATTGCCCAAACCTCGACACGATTATTAAACTGCGATGCTTGGCCCTGCCGCTGCTACTGTACATGGTCGGAGGTGTTGGTGGCACCAAAAGCGGCAATTTCGCGCCGGCGCAACCGCTGCTTCACAATTTCACCCATGCACTTGCTCTTCTTCGACTGACGTCTCTGATGCTGAGTCCAATGTTACAGTGCCCCGGCTGTTGGGTCGACCTGCTGTATGTCCTCAACACCGGTTGATCGGCTCACACATGTCCGCGCGAGAACGATCCTTGAAGCGCAATGCATCTCTCTAGTGGCTCTCTTCACCACGCCCGCGATCTTGCAGCCTTGTCCATGCCCGAAACAACGGCTAGCCTCGAAAGCAATCGTCCTGTCTACTGCATACGGTGAGCATTCGAACATGGCGAATCGGGCATGGCCGCAGCCTTTACGAGTATTGTAACCAGCCACCTGTCATGAAATATCTCTCGACAAGGGACCGTTAGTACGCATCGGTGAACCAATATTGGGGGAAGCGTCCATATGCAATGCGAATCAGGTGGCGAAATCTCTGCGAAGCGTGAGATTTTCTCTGCTTTTCCGCATCCCATTTCACGCAAGGGAAGTAGATCTCGTACGGTGACATTTTCCGGAGGCGTCGTACCTATCAGCGGCGTCCTCTTCGTGACCACAGGACGGCGACTTCAGGCAGTAGGTGCAATGTTTATTGCTCAACCAGCAACATTTCTGGCCATTAGTAGCTACCCATTGCATTCAGGACAAGCCGTGGGCCACCGTGCTTTCTTCGCCAAGCAGGAAACTCTCTTCTCCCAGCTTGGCCCTTGGTATTTGATCTGTGGCAAGAGCGAGCGCCGTTTTGGGATTATGGTCGTCTTGATATCGGACGGATCGTATTCACGGAGACCGCAGGCTACCGCGGCTCTTGTTCGGCTTCACTTGCATAGGCGTGTCATCCAGCGCTGCTGACTAAACTCCTAGGCCTTTGGCTTCCTGGTTTGTGGCTACGAAGGCTCCAGATGCCATCCTTGACTACCGCTTCCAGTAGCGCAAGCCGCCCGTGTTCGGGACCAAGAAATACGAGGTGAGCCTCTGCCCACCACGTTGCGAGGATTCGGAAAGCGCCCTGCAAAGAATGTTGTACGATTTCGGATCAAGGATACATCGCGCACAACGGGATTGGGGATTGGCGGAATTAAGTATCTCCTGGAGCGTGGTTGGCTCGCTTGCGTTTAGGGCCAAGGCACGGCTGCAGAGAGGGACGACCCCTGTCGAGGTGGTCCATATTGTCCCGTCCGAGGCTGCCGTTCAGATTCAATGCCAGGCCATACGTCAAAGGGGTTCCGCGTTTGCCTGTGGCTCTTTCCCGCTGCGCTATTATCTCGAATGGTATCAGACACGCCATTCGTCAAGCATGTCTTCACGAGGTCACCCAGATCTCATGCCCTCGACAATGGAACCCTCCTTGCCTTTCGATCGACCAGGCTTACTGCTCCTCCAGCCGGTCTCCATTCGGCATGACATACCGGACGTGCGACCTAGATATGGGCATCATGTCCGTGTCCGTCCCATCGAGTTGCACCATGGACAACCTGAAATGCATATCGTACAATGTCACGACGTGGACGAGGACGAGGACGAGCTAGCAGTACCAACCCCGACTTCCTCTGGGTCAACCGGACACCAGATTCGGAGAGACTGTCGGCAACTCGACAGGAACGGGATGAGCTTCGAACGATTACTAGCCACGCCCGACAATGGCGCGCCGCCTTACGACGCCAGCAACGACTCTACAGCGCTCAAACACAAGCAACGCACGCACAAAGCATTGTGGGGTGGGGGAGGCAGGGCACCGTGTCCGAGACGAGTTCCGCCGAGACCTCGGCCGCTCCATCACCAGCAGCCATGACGCAGATCAGCGGCAACAGCACAGACCCCTTCAGCTACCTCGAGGCGCCGGACGATGCTTGGTGGTCGCACAATGCCTTCCAATTCGCGGTGGAGAGCTGGCTCCCGTCTGTCTTCCGAGACTTGGAAGTGCTGGACGAAGCAATGCCTGGATCGGATTCCTGCCTTGCAACGATCGACCGCATCGTGCGAGGCTGTCTGGAGAACAGGATGCATATGTTCTCTCTCCTTGCCGCGAGTAGTGGGTTTATGAAGTACATTCTGAGACTACAACTTGACCGGCACGACACGCCCGAATTCTGCATGGGCAAGGCTCTGCAACACCTACGGCACCATCTGGCGGGGAGCAATCTCCTGCCGAACGAGAGTCTCATATTTGATCTAAAGGCACTGTCGACCTTTGAACGATATGTCAACAACTTTGAAGGAGCCCGAACGCACTTACGGATGGTTCAGCACCTTGTTCAGTCACTCGGTGGGCTGGAGGCGATGGAACCACCGATGCGACTGCTATGTTGGCTATGGGATCTGCTAGTTGCGGGTGGTGCTGAAGAAACTCCGCTGCTGGCACTCACGTGGGATCCAGGTTCATTTCCACAAGAACGCATAGAGAACGAGATACTTCCAGACCTGGCGCAAAGTGGAATCATGCCAAGTGGCTCTGGGCTGCTTGAGTACGGGCCGCTCGTGCATCAAGAATTAACCCCAATCATCGGCGACACCGTTCAATGGTTCCAGGTCCAGCAGTACAACTACATCCACAACTTTACCAGATCCTCCGCCGAACAATGGGCCACAGAACGATCATACGCCCTTGTCCATCGCTTGCTTTCAATCACACCAAGTCCGCCGAGCGATCTACCTCAAGGCATGCTTTCCGAATGCATCAGGCAGATTATTCTGAACGTGATCGCCGACATGGAGACTGCACGAAGGTCTCGAGCCGTTACAAGCTCACTCAGAGATCCCACGACTTCCTCGTGGTCAGACGTCAATCGCCTATACCACTCTCTCAAGATGATGATCCAGTCGGGAGAAGACTGGAAGACTCAACACCGAGAACTGGTCCTCTGGATGGCCTGTCTCGGAGTACAGCAGACAGTGTCAGCGACGAGAACACCACCGACGCAGTCGCTACCGCCCGGTGGGGAAGAAGATGACCATCACGCCTGGTTTGTTGCGTTAGCGAGGCAGATCCTTGACAGTCAGAGGCGAGACGGACCGCCTGCCCAATACGGCCCAGCGGATGAGCTGGTGCAGGTCATGAGCCGCTATATCCATCGCTGTGAACCTTCCGGGAGGCCGAGCGTCGACGGACTCGAAGGGGTGTTCGAGACATGAATACATCGTGGACCTCGGGCGCCTCCCAGTCCATTACATACGATAACCCAATTAGGTCTCCGCACGGATTATATGCCTTTCTCCGGGGCGACCATAGCCTTTGTTGTGGGCAGTTCTGCGACCCCGTGGGATACGATATCTCATGTCGAGTTATGTCATGATATATCGTTAGACGACAGATTCACGACACGACCCAAGATTTAGTGCGGCCGATCCGGAAATAAGGGCCCTTGAGGCTGGCCTTTGGGTACCAGGCGCTCCTTGAGACGGTTATCTCAGCGTTACTATTGTCGAGCAAGAATGTGTTTCTGAACGACTACAGAGGGCAATCCTGCTCGAAGCGGACGGGATGCGGATAAGGAGGTGAAGGGGTACGAAGTGGATTGTGCAGGTACGCGAGCGACATCCCAATGCTGTACTATAAAGTCATGTACATACCTATGTTGATGAAATACGTCTCAGTGACGCGCGTGCATGCCCTGTATATTATACGGATGTATAACTAATTGACAACATATGTAGATATGAGCCCGGTTGATTATTATTGATAGATACTCTCCCCTCTCCTCCACCGGGAATCAGTCTCTCTCGATAGAGTCGTAATGTCCTGACTTGTGGTTCAAAGGTTGAAGACACAAGGGCGGTAATACTGACAAAGTACACGGCATTGGCACGACTCGTGACACCAAGTCTCCTCTGAACCATCCAAGTTGAGTTCAGTCGAGTCGAGTCGAGTCAAGTCGAGTTGAATAAGAGACTGAACGCACCGCGATACGAAGCTGGAAAACACATAGACTTTATTCAACCCGGTCAGGGACGGAAACATCAGACGAAGAAGACGGAGTACCGAAATCATTGTATGTAGGCCACCACTGTAAGTAAGTCTTACTGTGGTACGCTCGCTCGCTCGCTGAATCCCTTATATAATCATTCAATCGTAACACTACTTTACTACCGTGGCTAAGAGGAAGGAAGCATTCATCACACTGCTTTTGCTACCGTAGCTAAGAGGAAGCGAGAAAGGGGAGAATCGCACCACGGAATATGTAATAGTACCTATTTTGCCTCCTATCAAGCATGAACGCAAGCTATACTATAAGTCGAAGTGGATACATCAGTTACATAGGTACTGTACTACCGGTACATAGTTTCAGCCACGACCATTCGGAGGGATTGTTTCGGGTCGCTGCGATGCGAGTGTATTTCAGGTCCCGCCGATCTGCGTACTGTATGCTGGCTGAGGTATATAGGCATAGGCATAGGCATAGGCAATTTCCATTTGCATCCATATTCCTCGAGGCGGGCCGGCGGACCAGCAGGCTAGCCAGTCAAGCATATTTGCATGCAAGCGTGTACCGTAGGAGCCCAGCAAGGATAACGAGCACAGCAAGTACAACAAGTACAGCAAGTACAGTAAGTGCAGCAAGTACAGCGGAACAGGAAAAGGGACCACCAACAGTTCAGTAGGGGTACTGCATAGCATTAAGAAAACGTCGAACACCTCTACATACTCGTGATTGGATACCGTGTCTAACTAACATTAGAGGACTCTAGAAAGAGGGTGTCGTATTCGATGGCAGGACTGGACATGGCGTTTTGGTACCTCATATGCCGTGTCGGGTACGCCGTTTCTTTGGTGAAAGGAGAAAACTACGTAGATTCAGCCCCGGATGGATAACGAGGTATCAGTGCCGGATGAGCAGCCCAAAGCCAATACAAAGAAATGCCTCAACAGCTATTGATCGTGCTTTAGAAGCAGCAACATGACGCCGGAGTAATACGTGTAAGGCGACCAGGCATAAGTACGCACAATGTGTTGAACGCCAGCCACGGCTCCCTCTTGGTGGAACTTCCTGGTTCCGCATTCAGCCAGCATGTACTGCTCCTGCGAGCTGCCGACTCTTCTAGCCGCTGCGTAGAGACATGGCTTTGACCCTGCGAGACTCACTCAGCTGAGCGCAGTTATTGCGGTCGCCAGCCCTTGGCCAGGCGTCAGGCTTAAGCGAATATCTCCACTGCGATATAGGAGAAATAAACAACGCGGTCTCAGTGACTTATTCGGGAGGAACCAGATGACGAGCGGGTTGAGTTGAGGCGTTGAGAAGGATGCCACCTCCGGTTGGTGGCTCGATGGAATCGTCTGTCCCCGAGGTCACAACGTCTCCTCCGTCGTCAGCGAGGATTTGGCCGGTTGTCGAGCTGACCGTTGCTGGCTCGATGAGATGTCGACGCCGCCCCCATTGTTATCCACCCTGCATGGTGACTTCCCTGGTCCCATGAACTCTGGCTCACACCAGACACACTGCCGACGTGGGGTGCCTTCGTCTTCCTGGCTCGTTTTGGACTGCTCTTGCAATCTGCTTGGAAGGTGTCGTGTTGGGATCACCAATACTTATGGCAATGAGAGAAGCAAATGGACGTCAAACGAGACGCATGACTGCCAAGGCGCGGAATTGTGAAAGAGTACCAGGCAAAAGGTGTAAGGGTGATGAGACGATGAGATGGATGGTCTATATTGCAACCAACGTTGTCTGGATATTTGAAAATATATGACTGATATATCTCACAGCCAAGCAATAGCTGCTGAGTTCATCGATCTCGCAGACAGTACTCAGCAGGTGGTAATGCTGTATCTAGCTCGAGTAGAGTCAGTAACCACAATGGGCTATCTCAGCTGGCATGGTGGTGTCTTTCTGACACCCACGGTTTGTTGTCGCACCACGGGCTGCCTTCAGGCTGCCATGATCTGCGCGATCAGGTCCGTCCCCATCCCAGCTTCCGCCACATGTAAGCCTGTTGGCATCTGCCACCTCATGATGTACACGACATCCGTCGTGTCGCTGGTCATGGGTTTCCGGCGCGTAGAGCGAGGAGGTGCTGGTCAAGCACTTTGGTCACGAGCAAGAGCCGTTGTCTCGTCGCCATTCTCGCTGGTCGATCGGGAATAGGTGGAGGGGTGGCAGGGGTCCGACGTCGGATGATCACCTTGATGCGGGATATCTGAAAGCCACCTTCGCCTGGTGCAGGACAGCTTACATAAGGCCGTACAGTCTTCGCTCAGCTTGTACGAACTTTTCTGAGACGTTCGGACCAGCTCGGACCTGCTGCAGCCCATCCAGCCGGGATGTCGGAAGGATTCGAGGCTCGACCAGCACCATGTGAGGTCCCTATGGGATGGCGTGTTTGAACTCGCTCAAGGCTTGTCGTCATTCCGGGGATCAGGGAGCATCGGCCAGAGCCACAGCAACAGCAGCACCAAAGACTGCCGCCTCATTGGTAGGCTCCAGCACGATTTTCTCCGCAGCAAAGGTACTCCCAGGCGATGATGCTGCCTCGATCATTTGCCTAATGAATCCTTCGCATCGATCTTTAAACCCTGGGTATTTGAGGATGACGCTCCCGTTACATGCAATCGATGTCTTCGGGGTGCCGTTTGGCGTGGTGGGGTTGACATCGGTGTCTTTCTGCAAGGCCCAAAGCCCATGTACTGCAACAGCCATATAAGCAGAAGCTCGGTACGAAATTGACTCGGCGGCAGCGCGGAGGAATTGCACTTCTTTCAGTGAGGGAGCCTTCTTCAACCCGAACGCCTTCTTGATCATTGCAATGGACTGCTGCATGGTCTTCGTTGTGTCCATTTCAAGCCTTGCCATGACTTCCGTATCCAACGAGTAGCACTCTCGCAATACCTCCGGCATCGCGCCATTGAACAGCTCTCCGGTGCCCACGGCTTCGATGACGATTAATCTCAGCAATTCACCCAGGTAGCGACCTGTCGTCATGTACTCGAGAGGCTGAAAGTCGGGCCTCTGGTGCTGTCTGTTGAGCAATTCGTCCCATCGAGTCTCGGTGAGAATGGATTTGCCAAACATCGACACTTCCGTGTTTGTGATCACTCGGTCGGCCTTATCGAACCACGACTGATCCCGCGCTCCAAACTTTGACCTCCCCATGCACCCGGTCGGCAGGTACACAGCAGCATTCGTTCCCGTGCCCAAGATCAATGCCATCGATGTCGTGGGATCGAGATATGCCTGAGAAAGAAGAGTCGCGGAAGAATCATTGACAATGGCGTCGACACGGACATTCACATTTCTCCTGGCGCAGGCGGCTTCGATAAGTTCACCCAGATCCATGCCAAGTGTCGTCTCAGCACAAGCGAACCCTTTGCCCATTCCTTGCACTTTGCCGCCACGGTGACTCGTCTGCTCGATGGGAAAGCTCCAAGCCAGGCCCATTGGCAGTATCTTCTGAGACGAGCACGCTTCCTTTGTCTTGTCCAACATATCTGCAATCCTGCTGGCCATCCAATCAAAAAATTCTGTGCCAGGTAGTCTGCGGATGTGTTCGTCGATCTTTGAGCTCGCAATATGCTTGATCACCATCGGGTTCTGCGAGTCCCTTCCGTGCAGCTCGACCAACGCGATTCTGAGAGTTGAGCCACCGACATCCAGAGAGATATACGTCCCGCTCTCTCTCCCATCCGGAAGTGCATAGCAATAGGAAGGCAGCATACAAGCCTCGCTCTCCAGCAGTTTTGCCTTGTACTGGATGCGGAGGGCCGAGGACATGGACACCATTCGGCGCAGGGTGCATGGCGATCTGAAGAGCCGCATGACTTCATCCTTCAGCGACTCGAGGGTATGCAGGCTGCCGGTGGTCTCGACGACGGTGACTTCGGCACTGGAGGACTTGACCGAGACCGACATGGTCTTGAAAGCGGAGGGGAAGATGATCTTTCCCAGGCGCCGCAGAATGCTGCGGAAGAATTCGAGGAGGGTCATGGTGGAGGAGGACGAGGCCGGTCTGGTTGCCTCACGGTGTTCAGCTGCCTTCCTAGCGGTAGAGGTAAATCATATTGGGCTCGAGGGCCGACTTTTGTTCGCGGTGGGAGACGGGCACAGGGTGATGCGAGTGCGAGGTGAGAGTGAGATGTCACAATCCAGCAAATTCTACCCGTGACACATGGACCCCCAGGAGACTGCGACAGACACCGTGGGAGAAGAGGCAGAGGCTGAATGGTGCAGGTAGTGGTAGCATAGCATTCATCACAACCCCGAACGGAGCATTGTCGTCAAACAAAGGTTAACCTCGAGGGCAAGAAACGGCTAAATGGAGACGGGTGCAACAACGATGATAGGCCTGCAATCGACACCGTGTCGAGGTAAATCCGGCGTCATTGTGAAGAGGCAGAGGAGAGCATGAGGAACCTTACATGGTGACAGTGGTGATGGCGGGCTTCGTCGGGCCTTGCCTGCGTTGCTTTGCGTTGCGTTACAATGTTGCTGGAGAGCGCAGAGTGCTACGGTAGAGTCGCAGCTCACCGCCCAGGCCACTCGGTTGCAGGGCGGCGGCCGGGGCCATCAGGGCTTAGAGTGCCGCCGAGCTACACGTTACATTTCAAGGTCACGCTCTCCCCATCGCCCACGCCAACGCCAACGTGCTCCGATCGTTGCTTCTTTGCTCTCTCAGCGCTTTCGGAGAATGCAACTCATCCCATGCGAGTTGTGCATCTGCTAGGATCGGCCGCCACCACTGCCAGTGTGCTGCTCGTCTGGGGATATTATGTCAGAAAGCTGATGTACTGTACTTGGTGTGCTTTGGGTTTTCTGTCAGCCGCTGCCACAACCAGTACACAATACAATTGATGTCTTCGTTGCTCTTGTTGCAATTTTCAGGCCGACGGACACCTGATGCCACCCCTGCTTGACGCTGGAACTAGCCTTGTTTGCCTCTCCAGTATCTCTTCTCAACAGCGCTGGGCATTATGACAAGTGCCTGAATGGGCCTTGCTTCATAAAGGTGGTGTGCTACTTTTGAGACATGGGAGAGGCCGAAAGATATGACCCGAGCCCGCGTAGACATCGACTGAGACTGTCCGGCCAGTTTGAGATCAGTCAGCCTCTGTGACAATCCAGCCTCGCCGGGTATGATGCCCGTGTCTCCAGATGACCTGAACAAGAGGGGATTTGTCTCAGTCTGGATATGGGGAGGAGATCTGCACGATGTGGTGTAAGCCAGCTGCCCGCATCTGCACGCTTTGAACGTAGGTGTCCTTGTAGTACAACCCCAAGGGTCGTGCCGTGGTTACACAGGGCGATCTGGCCTCGAATTCTACGCGCAAAGGGGTTGCAAAGGGCGGTGCTTCAGTATCATAGCGACCCCTAATATCTAACTACCTCCTGAGGCGCGCATCTGTCATGGCACACGCAGGTAGGAGTCCTGGGGTACCCAAGGAGACCGCTATATCAGAAACGGTCGCCATTCGAGCATGTACGAGTACTGTGTATGGTGGGCCGCGAGACTATGTACCTTGCTCGCAGCTGTCAGGCGCATGTGCCTATCGATTGGGGGTTGTCAGTTTTGTCATGGATGCGTGACCCAAACCGACGTCCTTTGAACAGCAAAGTGGCTTGTTCTCGACTGATTTGATCCCCAATTTGACTGAGGCTGTGAAAGGGCAAGACCAACTTCGATGCTGGTCGCATGCACGAAGCCGAAAGGTTCTGCAAACCCTCACGGCCTCGTCCTGACCGCTATTCATGGTGGTTCATCAATCCTGATTCCATAATTAGTGAGCAGCTGCGATTTCATGGCAGACTACAGCTCCGAGTCGCATTCGATGACTGTTCTTCTTGTGTTTTGGCCAGCAGATTGTCTGGTCCGACAAACAGGCTGAACGGACTCGACCTGCGAGCAATCATTATCCGGAAATGCACCATGATGGATCCCGGCTGTCAAGGCTGCACTTGTGATGGACGCCATGCCGCGTCTACTCGTACCAGGTACACCCGCACTCTTCCTCTTTCGCTGCCGGTCGAGGCCGACGGACAACGATCACCAGGGTGCCCTAGCCTCATCACAGAGCACTGAAGCAGTTCATCCGCGGCTCGACATCCGGCTCGCCTCTATTCGCCTAAGCTCGTCTCGTCCTGCTGAGCCACAGCCCTGGGCGACCTGGGCGACCTGGGCAGGGCACCCCGGCTTCGTCAAATTGGCCCTACGAATGTGCTTACCCCGAGTACTACGACACCCGGAGTTCCAGCCGTCAGTGACAGCTCGTCACGGTCCGGCTTAGCAGCTTTCTCTGCGAGAAAGAGGTGCAATGCCCTGCTCTGCTACGGTCCGGACGCGTGGAGGTGGTTTGTTTACGCTGCTTCGTGTTTCAACGCCTGGCGTGGTACCATGGAAGCTTTCGCGTCGTGGTTTCGTGGTTTAGCGGCGTCGGCATGGCCTCCTGTCGCCCAGTCACGGTGAGTTTGGGCTTTGTGTATGACAACTTCCGGGCAGGTTCCAAGGACCCGCGTGGAGCTAAGCGACGACCAACCACCGGCTTTCAACAGCCTTGTTGTGCCTCGTGTGATGGACCCCCCGGTCCCCTGCCACCTCCATGCTTCAAGCTCATCCCCTGTCTGATGTTTGACTTGGGAAAATGCCCTCGTCGACCTCGACCTTCCAGCATCATCCTCGCCCCAGGCCCGTGTGTAGGAGATTTGCTGAGCTCGTCGTGGCTCCGTTTCTCCCTGTAGACCATGACCTCTCCTCCTCTTGCATCTCGGATGTGTCTTTTTCATTCTCGACCAGAACATGGTGTTTCCTCGCCAGCGTATCGTCTCTGAAATAGCATCGGTCTTGATCTACGCCCAGCATCCGCTGGAATCCGACAGTCTTGTTCGACCCAACCACGTCAATGCCCGTTGACGTGCCCGTTTGACACGGAAACTGGCCTTGAGAGTTCAATAAAGCACTTTGTCGAGGCCAATGTCAAACCCACAACTGTAACCTTTTCACATCATGGAGTCGCGGTTACGGAAATTGCTTTCACCCAGGAAGCACAAGGCTCCAAGCATCGATGCCACTGCTGAGCTGGATCTGCAGAGCATACCATCTAGCACGACTCCATCGCAAGGCCGACTACCTGTGCTCATCGGCCAAGCGCTAAGGAAAACCCGTGCAGTCAAGCTGCGCGAAAGCAGTCTGCCAACTGACCCTCTCTCTTCGTTCTCCTACGAAGAGGCCGCACCGGGCAAGCCTCCCCAGCTGGGCGATCGGCCTCAGCGAGGCAATGGGCCGGTCAAGCTTCAAACCAGTCGGCGCCTGAGTTCTGGAGAGCTACTGGTCACGGAGCAGGACTACGATCGCACGCTGGAGGAGATCCGGGAAGGAGAGTACATCGTCGGCGGCAGAGACAGAAGGGTCTCAAAGTCATCTTCTCAACCCAAGTCACCCACGGAACCCACCAGTCTGAAATTCATCTCAACGGCTCCCAGTTCGCCTAGAGAGGACGTTGTTTTCTCTGCTCCAATCTGGCAGCCACCATCTGTACCCAGCGAGTTTGGCCCAGTGGCGTCTCCTGCTTTGAACTCCAGTATTTTCCATCCGCCGCAGCGTTCGTTCTCGGCTCAAGCATGTTATCCAGACTACCGCCACGATGGCTTTGGACTTTCAAGTCCAGCGCAACCGCTCTATGCTCGTCCCTTGACGTCAAGTACGTCCCTCTTAGAAACTCAAGAGGAGCATAACCCGACGATTCATGCGCTCTGGAAAGCCGAGTATAGTCGGCTTGTGTCCATGTGCGGACAGACAGGTGTGGACCAACCCATGGTGGAGCGTGGCATTGACCATGGTGCTGCTCCTTCGACACATTCCTCGTCCGTCAACCGCCATAGGTCCTGCTCGCACTCATCTCGATCGTTAAGCCAGCCCTTTCATCTGACAAACAGTCTTGCAAGGACCGGAGCATGTTTGAGAACAAACGCATCCACGTCGGTCCTCGACCTGGCCTACCACGATGACCGCTCGGAAGGGTCATCGCACCTGAGATACTCTCACCTCTCCTCGAGCGGGGCGTCCTCATCCCTCACCACGCGGACAAGCATGGCCGAAGAGTCCAGCACTACGAGGGATGACATTCGCAAGATCGTTGACGAAATGCGGACGACATATCTACAGGCCATTGAAGCTCAAACTCCACCCCTGCATCCTGTGTCGAGCCCATCGTTGGACAGGCCTCGATCTAAGACGCAAACACCGTCTCTCATGTCGTATGCCTCTGTTGATAGCAGCCTGAGGTCTGCCAGTCGACAGTCCACGAGCACGACGCGCACCAAGTCGTGGCAGTCGAATTCGACCCATTTCACGACTCCTCGCCCATCCACAACCTCACCGATGAAGTCGAAACGGCCAGGATCGGCCACAAGCCGACGGACTTCTGGCCAACCTGGAGCCGGCATCGCCACCTTGACGCCCATCGAAGCAAGCCCTGCGAAATCCGCCAAACTGAGCCAAAACAAGAAACCCCACGACGGTGGTGGCGGCGGAGGTCTGAAACGGGCCGACTCGACGACCTTGGGCGCAATGGCCAGGAAATTGGCCATCGTCGACGACCGCCTCTCGACCGTTTCTTCCCAGCCAGGCTCGAAACGGCCGCCGACGTTCTACAACTCCTCGGGCTCCGACTCGGACTCATCCTTGTCCGCGGCGTCGTCGCCCACGAAGGACTCGTCAGTGCAGCACACGCCAGTGAAGCACAAGTCCTCGGCACGGCAGCAATCGCCGCTCGCGAAACATCCCTGGCAGATCGATGTCGATCAGATCCTCCCGCGAGACGAGGACCTCGAACTGGCGCTTGACCTTGACGATTTCGAGACCCTGTGCGATGGCTTGTTCAACGCGCCGGCCTCGACGGGAAATGGACGACCCGGCATATTCGAGGCGTGGAATGATCGTGACGCAGCGGCAGCACCTCCCCAGCGCCACAATACCGATACCGATACCGATACCAATATCGATCCGTTCGACCACGACGCATTCGCCTCAACCGGGCCGGCCGAGCTGAAGATGTCCAAGTTCGCCAACCACCAACTGGGGCTGGGCTTGGGCTTGACGGGCCTCCCTGCCATGATATGATGTGAAAAGACATGTCATGATATGATATGATATGATACCATATGATCCCGATATTTGATGATACGACACCAATGTTTTGATGTTTGACGCGCGGTAATGAGTCTCTGACTGTACGGGGTATTCCTTGGGTTTTTGTGTCTGAATGAGCTGCGAACGATCTGTTGGGGATGGGAAAAGTCGGCACGC
The DNA here is from genome assembly GCF_000365165.1 of Cladophialophora carrionii CBS 160.54. NCBI lineage: Eukaryota > Fungi > Ascomycota > Eurotiomycetes > Chaetothyriales > Herpotrichiellaceae > Cladophialophora > Cladophialophora carrionii. Next base: position 319,390 of record NW_008481817.1, on the reverse strand, counting down.
TATTTTTATTTTGTTTTGTTTTGTTTCGTCTCAATCCATCTCATCGAGATATCCACATATACTACATACACCACATGCACCAGAAGCCGCGGCGCACGCAAGCACGCACGTTGTACGACTGTTTGAAGCTACTCGGTCAATTCCTGCTGCTCATCGTTGGATGAGCTTTCGTTTCGACATCACATTCCGTTTCACGTCTCACATCAATCACATAACATCACATCACACCACAAGGGATATCCACTGTTTGGGTCTCCGTGCCTTTACGACGAGCTCTTTCCTTTTTTTTCCCCCCAGGAATGGGCCTTTTTTCGGGGATGTCATGTTGGCGGCCTTGGGTGGTCGGTCGGACGGTCGGACGAGCGCAGCAAAGCAAAGCAAAGCAACAAAATGGACATTATAAGGGAATGGAAACGGCGTTGAGGAATGCACACGCACGGGCGATGGGAAGGCCGACCTTCCGGCGCGGACAGGAGTAAGCTACTGTGAGGAGCAAGGACAAAGGGCATAGAATGATACGATGATATCAGGCGTACGTAGAGAGGCTCAAGCACACGCACGGACATGGACATGGACACGGACACGGACAGGGACGTGGGAAGGGACAGGGATAGGGACATGGACGTGGATAGGCATCACGGTTGGAAAAGACTACATCAAGCTTGGAATATAAGGACAAGGCAAGACATGGCGAGGCAAGACATGGCAAGATATTTCCTACGGGAAGGGCTCGATATATCCTGTAGCACCCGTCCAGTCTAGGGTAGGACACAGTACAGTACTCTATATACCACTGAATTGCCACTGACTGCTACTGAATGCACTGAATGCACTGAATGCCACTGACTACTATGGAATGCTATGCTTGTGCGATTGAAATCGTTCTAACAGGCCCTGTTATCCCGCGCACAAAGGATCGTATTGGATGGGATGGGATGGGATGTGATGGGATTAGTTGTCGATTTAATGCTCAGCACGTCCGTCTTGCTTTCTCTACGGTATCTATATACCTCTGTACCTCTATACCTATATGCCTATATGCCTATATACCTATGTACCTCTGTACCTATCTGGTGCGTGCCTACCTGGTAGCTTTACCTCCCTACTTACCTGACTCCCCGCCTACTTTTCCTCTTCCTCTTCCTCTTCCTCTTCCTCTTCCTCTTCCTCTTCCTCTTCCTCT